>NW_025746324.1:122500-130191 GCF_021184085.1 Oncorhynchus gorbuscha
TTACTGGTTACTGGTTACTGGTTACTGGTTACTGTTACTGGCTACTGGTTACTGTTACTGGTTACTGGTTACTGGTTACTGGTTACTGGTTGCTGGTTATTGGTTACTGTTACTGGTTACTGGTTACTGGTTACTGTTACTGGTTACTAGTTACTGTTACTTGTTATTGGTTACTGGTTACTGGCTACTGGTTACTGTTAATGGTTACTGGTTACTGGTTACTGGTTACTAGTTACTAGTTACTAGTTACTGGTTACTGGTTACTGGTTACTGTTACTGGCTACTGGTTACTGTTACTGGTTACTGGTTACTGGTTACTGGTTACTGTTACTGGTTACTGTTACTGGTTACTGTTACTGGTTACTGTTACTAGTTACTGTTACTAGTTACTGTTACTGGTTACTGTTACTGGTTACTGTTACTAGTTACTGTTACTAGTTACTGTTACTGGTTACTGTTACTGGTTACTGTTACTAGTTACTGTTACTAGTTACTGTTACTGGTTACTGTTACTGGTTACTGTTACTAGTTACTGTTACCGGTTACTGGTTATTGGTTACTGTTACCGGTTACTGGTTACTGTTACTAGTTACTGTTACTAGTTACTGTTACTAGTTACTGTTACTGGTTACTGTTACTGGTTACTGTTACTAGTTACTGTTACTAGTTACTGTTACTGGTTACTGTTACTGGTTACTGTTACTAGTTACTGTTACTAGTTACTGTTACTAGTTACTGTTACCGGTTACTGGTTATTGGTTACTGTTACCGGTTACTGGTTACTGTTACTGGTTACTGTTACTAGTTACTGTTACTAGTTACTGTTACTAGTTACTGTTACTGGTTACTGTTACCGGTTACTGGTTATTGGTTACTGTTACCGGTTACTGGTTACTGTTACTGGTTACTAGTTACTGTTACTAGTTACTGTTACTAGTTACTGTTACTGTTTACTGTTACTGGTTACTGGTTACTAGTTACTGTTACTAGTTACTGTTACTAGTTACTGTTACTAGTTACTGTTACTGTTTACTGTTACTGGTTACTGGTTACTAGTTACTGTTACTGGTTACTGTTACTAGTTACTGTTACTAGTTACTGTTACTAGTTACTGTTACTGGTTACTGTTACCGGTTACTGTTACCGGTTACTGTTACCGGTTACTGTTACCGGTTACTGGTTACTGTTACTGTTAGTGGTTACTGTTACTGGTTACTGGTTACTGTTACTGGTTACTGTTACTGGTTACTAGTTACTGGTTACTGGTTACTGGTTACTGTTCCTGGTTACTAGTTACTGGTTACTGTTACTGGTTACTGTTCCTGGTTACTGTTTACTGGTTACTGTTACTAGTTACTGGTTACTGTTACTGATAAATTATGGTACAGTATCTAGAGAGAGAGAGACAGACAAAGTATGGTACACTATCTAGAGAGAGAGAGACAGACAAAGTATGGTACACTATCTAGAGAGATATTACAATATAATCTCCTGCCTCTGCCTGCCTCACATGACACTATATAACATTATATAATCTATATATAATATATATGAATCTACATACTACTACATAATCTCCTGCCTCTGCCTGCCTCACATGGGGCAGGAAATGGCTCCTGCACCATGATCCGTTCCAGTTAGCAAAAGCCAAGGATTCATGCAATGCCATCCAACACATTATACAAAACATATTACAGTGGAAATTACATTACGAAATACATCAAAATGTCTGTGTCTCTTCACTGTCCCTGTTGTGTCGTGAGATGTTCTTTTATCTGTTACTGAATCTGGTTTAATTGCTAGATACAGTTACCTGGGTTACCATCAAGTTCCGTGTTGCCATGGCTCTATTTAATACCGTCTGTTTCCCAGCCTCTGGTTTTGACCTTTGGGGATATGAAGAGACCTCTGGTTTTGACCTTTGGGCATATGAAGAGACCTCTGGTTTTGACCTTTGGGGAAATGAAGAGACCTCTGGTTTTGACCTTTGGGGATATGAAGAGACCTCTGGTTTTGACCTTTGGGGAAATGAAGAGACCTCTGGTTTTGATGAGTGTCTGAACTGAGTGCCAACCACTTCAACAGACAGTTCGGTACCTTCAACACATCAACACCTCGCACAAAGACACATAGAGAAACAGTCAGTCTCTCCACATCTGTGAGCCAGGGGTGGCAGGGTAGCCTAGTGGTTAGAGGCAGGGTAGCCTAGTGGTTAGAGGCAGGGTAGCCTAGTGGTTAGAGGCAGGGTAGCCTAGTGGTTAGAGGCAGGGTAGCCTAGTGGTTAGAGGCAGGTAGCCTAGTGGTTAGAGGCAGGGTAGCCTAGTGGTTAGAGGCAGGGTAGCCTAGTGGTTAGAGGCAGGGTAGCCTAGTGGTTAGAGGCAGGTAGCCTAGTGGTTAGAGGCAGGGTAGTCTAGTGGTTAGAGCGTTGGACTAGTAACCAGAAGGTTGCAAGTTCAAATCCCCCAGCTGACAAGGTACTTATCTGTCATTCTACCCCTGAACAGGCAGTTAACCCACTGTTCCTAGGACATCATTGAAAATAGGAATTTGTTCTTAACTGACTTGCCTGGTTAAATAAAGGTTAAATAAACATCTTTGAGACTGACATGCATTTTACTGACACTTTCCTTCCGTGTTCATCGAAGTGCGATACGCTCTGCTCTGTTTTGGACCGACTGCCATTTACCTACAATATGTCCACACAGGACCACACGGCTGGGCAGTCATCCAGGTGTGTCAAAACTAGAGCCTGTAGGACCTGTCTGGTATCAAGAAAGCAGAACAACGCCCTGTCATGGACAGACCTCTTCCCATTTTAGCAACCATTGAGTCTGTGTGTTTTGACCATGACAGTTTACTATCTAGGGTTACAACCAGCAGATTATTCTCCTCAATTTGCTCAATTTTGCTGGGTTGGGGGGAGGAAGAGAGGACGGGTGTGGAGGAGAGGGGGAGGAAGAGAGGAGGAGTGTGGAGGAGAGGGGGAGGAAGTGAGGAAGAGTGTGAAGGAGAGGGGGAGGATGTGAGGAGGAGTGTGGAGGAGAGGGGGAGGAAGAGGAGGAGGAGTGTGGAGGAGAGGAGTAAGAGGAGGAGGAGTGTGGAGGAGAGGGGGAGGAAGTGAGGAGGAGTGTGGAGGAGAGGAGTGTGGAGGAGAGGAGTGTGGAGGAGAGGGGGAGGAAGAGGAGGAGGAGTGTGGAGGAGAGGGGGAGGAAGTGAGGAGGGGTGTGGAGGAGAGGAGTGTGGAGGAGAGGGGGAGGAAGAGGAGGAGGAGTGTGGAGGAGAGGGGGAGGAAGTGAGGAGGGGTGGAGGAGAGGAGTGTGGAGGAGAGGGGGAGGAAGAGGAGGAGGGGTGTGGAGGAGAGGGGGAGGAAGTGAGGAGGAGTGTGGAGGAGAGGAGTGTGGAGGAGAGGGGGAGGAAGAGGAGGAGGAGTGTGGAGGAGAGGGGGGGAGTGAGGAGGAGTGTGGAGGAGAGGGGGAGGAAGAGGAGGAGGAGTGTGGAGGAGAGGGGGGGGAAGTGAGGAGGAGTGTGGAGGAGACGGGGAGGAAGTGAGGAGGGGTGTGGAGGAGACGGGGAGGAAGTGAGGAGGGGTGTGGTGGAGACGGGGAGGAAGAGAGGAGGGGTGTGGAGGAGAGGGGGAGGAAGAGAGGAGGGGTGTGGAGGAGAGGGGGAGGAAGTGAGGAGGAGTGTGGAGGAGAGGGGGAGGAAGAGGAGGAGGAGTGTGGAGGAGAGGGGGAGGAAGAGAGGAGGGGTGTGGAGGAGAGGGGGAGGAAGTGAGGAGGGGTGTGGAGGAGAGGGGGAGGAAGTGAGGAGGGGTGTGGAGGAGAGGAGTGTGGAGGAGAGGGGAGGAAGAGGAGGAGGGGTGTGGAGGAGAGGGGAGGAAGAGGAGGAGTGGTGTGGAGGATAGGGGGAGGAAGTGAGGAGGGGTGTGGAGGAGAGGAGTGTGGAGGAGATGGGCAGGAAATGAGGAGGGGTGTGGAGGAGAGGGGGAGGAAGTGAGGAGGAGTGTGGAGGAGACGGGGAGGAAGTGAGGAGGGGTGTGGAGGGGACGGGGAGGAAGAGGAGGAGGGGTGTGGAGGAGAGGGGAGGAAGAGGAGTAGGGGTGTGGAGGAGAGGGGGAGGAAGTGAGGAGGGGTGTGGAGGAGATGGCGGAGGAAGTGAGGAGGGGTGTGGAGGAGACGGGGAGGAAGTGAGGAGGGGTGTGGAGGAGAGGGGAGGAAGAGGAGGAGGGGTGTGGAGGAGAGGGGAGGAAGTGAGGAGGAGTGTGGAGGAGAGGGGGAGGAAGTGAGGAGGGGTGTGGAGGAGAGGAGTGTGGAGGAGAGGGAGGAAGAGGAGGAGGGTGTGGAGGAGAGGGGAGGAAGAGGAGGAGGGGTGTGGAGGAGAGGGGGAGGAAGTGAGGAGGGGTGTGGAGGAGAGGAGTGTGGAGGAGAGGGGGAGGAAGTGAGGAGGGGTTTGGAGGAGAGGGGGAGGAAGTGAGGAGGGGTGGAGGAGAGGAGTGTGGAGGAGATGGGGAGGAAGTGAGGAGGAGTGTGGAGGAGAGGGGAGGAAGTGAGGAGGGGTGTGGAGGAGAGGAGTGTGGAGGAGAGGGGAGGAAGAGGAGGAGTGGTGTGGAGGAGAGGGGGAGGAAGAGGAGGAGGGGTGTGGAGGAGAGGGGGAGGAAGTGAGGAGGGGTGTGGAGGAGATGGGGAGGAAGTGAGGAGGGGTGTGGAGGAGACGGGGAGGAAGTGAGGAGGGGTGTGGAGGTGACGGGGAGGAAGAGGAGGAGGGGTGTGGAGGAGAGGGGAGGAAGAGGAGGAGGGGTGTGGAGGAGAGGGGGAGGAAGTGAGGAGGGGTGTGGAGGAGAGGGGGAGGAAGTGAGGAGGGGTGTGGAGGAGACGGGGAGGAAGTGAGGAGGGGTGTGGAGGAGAGGGAGAGGAAGAGGAGGAGGGGTGTGGAGGATAGGGGAGGAAGTGAGGAGGGGTGTGGAGGAGAGGAGTGTGGAGGAGATGGGCAGGAAATGAGGAGGGGTGTGGAGGAGAGGGGAGGAAGTGAGGAGGGAGTGTGGAGGAGACGGGGAGGAAGTGAGGAGGGGTGTGGAGGGGACGGGAGGAAGAGGAGGAGGGGTGTGGAGGAGAGGGGAGGAAGAGGAGTAGGGGTGTGGAGGAGAGGGGGAGGAAGTGAGGAGGGGTGTGGAGGAGATGGCGGAGGAAGTGAGGAGGGGTGTGGAGGAGACGGGGAGGAAGTGAGGAGGGGTGTGGAGGAGAGGGGAGGAAGAGGAGGAGGGTGTGGAGGAGAGGGGAGGAGGAGGAGGGGTGTGGAGGAGAGGAGTGTGGAGGAGAGGGGAGGAAGAGGAGGAGGGGTGTGGAGGAGAGGGGAGGAAGAGGAGGAGGGGTGTGGAGGATAGGGGGAGGAAGTGAGGAGGGGTGTGGAGGAGAGGAGTGTGGAGGAGATGGGCAGGAAATGAGGAGGGGTGTGGAGGAGAGGGGGAGGAAGTGAGGAGGAGTGTGGAGGAGACGGGGAGGAAGTGAGGAGGGGTGTGGAGGGGACGGGGAGGAAGAGGAGGAGGGGTGTGGAGGAGAGGGAGGAAGAGGAGTAGGGGTGTGGAGGAGAGGGGGAGGAAGTGAGGAGGGTGTGGAGGAGATGGCGGAGGAAGTGAGGAGGGGTGTGGAGGAGACGGGAGGAAGTGAGGAGGGGTGTGGAGGAGAGGGGAGGAAGAGGAGGAGGGGTGTGGAGGAGAGGGGAGGAAGTGAGGAGGAGTGTGGAGGAGAGGGGGAGGAAGTGAGGAGGGGTGTGGAGGAGAGGAGTGTGGAGGAGAGGGGAGGAAGAGGAGGAGGGGTGTGGAGGAGAGGGGAGGAAGAGGAGGAGGGGTGTGGAGGAGAGGGGGGAGGAAGTGAGGAGGGGTGTGGAGGAGAGGAGTGTGGAGGAGAGGGGGAGGAAGTGAGGAGGGGTTTGGAGGAGAGGGGGAGGAAGTGAGGAGGGTGTGGAGGGAGAGGGTGTGGAGGAGATGGGGAGGAAGTGAGGAGGAGTGTGGAGGAGAGGGGGAGGAAGTGAGGAGGGGTGTGGAGGAGAGGAGTGTGGAGGAGAGGGGAGGAAGAGGAGGAGTGGTGTGGAGGAGAGGGGGAGGAAGAGGAGGAGGGTGTGGAGGAGAGGGGGAGGAAGTGAGGAGGGGTGTGGAGGAGATGGGGAGGAAGTGAGGAGGGGTGTGGAGGAGACGGGGAGGAAGTGAGGAGGGGTGTGGAGGAGACGGGGAGGAAGAGGAGGAGGGGTGTGGAGGAGAGGGGAGGAAGAGGAGGAGGGGTGTGGAGGAGAGGGGGGAGGAAGTGAGGAGGGGTGTGGAGGAGAGGGGGAGGAAGTGAGGAGGGGTGTGGAGGAGACGGGGAGGAAGTGAGGAGGGGTGTGGAGGAGAGGGAGAGGAAGAGGAGGAGGGGTGTGGAGGATAGGGGGAGGAAGTGAGGAGGGTGTGGAGGAGAGGAGTGTGGAGGAGATGGGCAGGAAATGAGGAGGGTGTGGAGGAGAGGGGAGGAAGTGAGGGAGGAGTGTGGAGGAGACGGGGAGGAAGTGAGGAGGGGTGTGGAGGGGACGGGGAGGAAGAGGAGGAGGGGTGTGGAGGAGAGGGGAGGAAGAGGAGTAGGGGTGTGGAGGGGAGAGGGGGGAGGAAGTGAGGAGGGGTGTGGAGGAGATGGCGGAGGAAGTGAGGAGGGGTGTGGAGGAGACGGGAGGAAGTGAGGAGGGGTGTGGAGGAGAGGGGAGGAAGAGGAGGAGGGTGTGGAGGAGAGGGGGAGGAAGTGAGGAGGAGTGTGGAGGAGAGGGGGAGGAAGTGAGGAGGGGGTGTGGAGGAGAGGAGTGTGGAGGAGAGGGGAGGAAGAGGAGGAGGGGTGTGGAGGAGAGGGGGAGGAAGAGGAGGAGGGGTGTGGAGGAGAGGGGGAGGAAGTGAGGAGGGGTGTGGAGGAGAGGAGTGTGGAGGAGAGGGGAGGAAGTGAGGAGGGGTTTGGAGGAGAGGGGGAGGAAGTGAGGAGGGGTGTGGAGGAGAGGAGTGTGGAGGAGATGGGGAGGAAGTGAGGAGGAGTGTGGAGAGAGGGGAGGAAGTGAGGAGGGGTGTGGAGGAGAGGAGTGTGGAGGAGAGGGGAGGAAGAGGAGGAGTGGTGTGGAGGAGAGGGGGAGGAAGAGGAGGAGGGGTGTGGAGGAGAGGGGAGGAAGTGAGGAGGGGTGTGGAGGAGATGGGGAGGAAGTGAGGAGGGTGTGGAGGAGACGGGAGGAAGTGAGGAGGGTGTGGAGGAGACGGGGAGGAAGAGGAGGAGGGTGTGGAGAGAGAGGGAGGAAGAGGAGGAGGGGTGTGGAGGAGAGGGGGAGGAAGTGAGGAGGGGTGGAGGAGAGGGGGGAGGAAGTGAGGAGGGGTGTGGAGGAGACGGGGAGGAAGTGAGGAGGGGTGTGGAGGAGAGGGAGAGGAAGAGGAGGAGTGTGGAGGAGAGGGGGAGGAAGTGGAGGTGTGTGGAGGAGAGGTGGAGGAAGAGAGGAGGAGTGTGGAGGAGAGGGGGGAGGAAGAGAGGAGAAGGGGAGGTGTTCTGTTTCTCTCTCCTCTGTCCATAATTGATCCCTGGAGTGGAGGAGCTTCCTGTCTGAAGGTGGCTGGGACACATGGAGGCTCCCAGGGAGGGACTCACACACACCACACACACCTGCAGTTACACACACACACACAAACCTCATACGCCATA
>NW_025746325.1:0-2500 GCF_021184085.1 Oncorhynchus gorbuscha
GAAATATCACATGTACATAAGTATTCAGACCCCCCTGGAAATATCACATGTACATAAGTATTCAGACCCCCCTGGAAATATCACATGTACATAAGTATTCAGACCCCCCCCCCCCGTATCACATGTACATAAGTATTCAGACCCCCCCTGGAAATATCACATGTACATAAGTATTCAGACCCCCCCAGGAAATATCACATGTACATAAGTATTCAGACCCCCCAGGAAATATCACATGTACATAAGTATTCAGACCCCCCACCCATGGAAATATCACATGTACATAAGTAATCAGACCCCCCACCCTGGAAATATCACATGTACATAAGTATTCAGACCCCCCCACCCTGGAAATATCACATGTACATAAGTATTCAGACCCCCCCAGGAAATATCACATGTACATACCCAGACCCCCCCCCCTGGAAATATCACATGTACATAAGTATTCAGACCCCCCCCCAGGAGATATCACATGTACATAAGTATTCAGACCCCCCAGGAGATATCACATGTACATAAGTATTCAGACCCCCCGGAGATATCACATGTACATAAGTAATCAGACCCCCCCAGAAATATCACATGTACATAAGTATTCAGATACTAATTGACATGCTGTTCTGATCAAGCCATTGATCACTCAGTATTGCAGGATGTCTGTCTTCAGCTGCTAAATTCTCTCTCTCTCTCTCTCTCTCTCTCTCTCTCGTTAGTTATTCTCTTATCTCTGCATTTGTCGGTCAGCTGGGAAGACAAGGACTCAGTGCTGCAACCTGGGGTGTGTCAGAGAACCCTGTCAAGGTGAGTGATGCAGGGCCTCCTAACAGCCACGAGTCAATAAACACACAGAACACCACTAACAGCCATGAGTCAATCAACACACAGAACACCACTAAAGGTCACGAGTCAATAAACACACAGAACACACAGAACACCACTAACAGCCATGAGTCAATAAACACACAGAACACCACTAACAGCCATGAGTCAATAAACACACAGAACACACAGAACACCACTAACAGCCATGAGTCAATAAACACACAGAACACACAGAACACCACTAACAGCCATGAGTCAATAAACACACAGAACACCACTAACAGCCATGACTCAATAAACACACAGAACACCACTAACAGCCATGAGTCAATAAACACACAGAACTAAACACACAGAACACCACTAAAGGTCATGAGTCAATCAACACACAGAACACACAGAACACCACTAACAGCCATGAGTCAATAAACACACAGAACACCACTAACGGCCATGAGTCAATCAACACACAGAACACACAGAACACCACTAACAGCCATGAGTCAATAAACACACAGAACACCACTAACAGCCATGAGTCAGCCAGTACACAGAACACCAGACAGCAACTAGGACTCAGAAAGATAACTTCCTGTATGTAACCAGTACTCAGAAAGATAACTTCCTGTATGTAACCAGGACTCAGAAAGATAACTTCCTGTTTGTAACCAGGACTCAGAAAGATAACTTCCTGTTTGTAACCAGGACTCAGAAAGATAACTTCCTGTATGTAACCAGTACTCAGACCACTGGGGAGAAAGATAACTTCCTGTATGTAACCAGGACTCAGAAAGATAACTTCCTGTATGTAACCAGTACTCAGAAAGATAACTTCCTGTATGTAACCAGTACTCAGACCACTGGGGAGAAAGATAACTTCCTGTATGTAACCAGTACTCAGAAATATAACTTCCTGTATGTAACCAGTACTCAGAAAGATAACTTCCTGTATGTAACCAGTACTCAGATAACTGGGGAGAAAGATAACTTCCTGTTTGTAACCAGGACTCAGAAAGATAACTTCCTGTATGTAACCAGTACTCAGAAAGATAACTTCCTGTATGTGACCAGTGCAGCATGGGATGTTCTGTCTACGAACGGTTCCTTTTCTCAGGCCAGTTTGCTTTCAGATGAACTATCTCCTCTTCAGTGAATATCTCTGAGATCCTGTACTCTGTTTAAACAAATAGAGAACATCAACTTCGGTGTGTAATAGCAGGCGTACAGCCTCCTCCTGGCGGGCCAGAAGCTCTTCCCCAGTTGTGTTTATGTCCTGCCACAGCCCAATAACCCCACACCCAACGAGTATGATGAGGTTCCGTCAGTCACATGGGACCCTAAGCAGAGTGGTCAGAGGTCAATCCACTAAATACCGAGCCCTCATCTGTAATTAGTCAACCATGAGATCTGAGGTTCACCACATAACCATTTGATGGGGTGTTGGCTAAATGATGAGCGAGACATGTAGCCAAACAGCATGCACTGTTGGCCAAGAGAGAGAGAGAGAGAGGGAGGAAGCTTCCTGGATAAAATGATCTTATGGCTCCCAGATAACTCCAGCTCAACAAACAACCCATCTAAACTCCCAGATACCTCAGGCTCAAGACACAACCCATCTAAACTCCCAGATACCTCAGGCTCAACACACAACACATCTAAACTCCCAGATACCTCA
>NW_025746325.1:10000-15000 GCF_021184085.1 Oncorhynchus gorbuscha
TTTGCCCCCCCCACAGTTATATAATTGTAATGTGATACAAAACGAGTCAACAGGCTGCTTTAGGACCATGCAGACGACTCTGAGCGGTCAAACAGGCTGTTTGGAGGGTTTCTCTGACAAAAAAAATAAATAAAAATGGTGTCCCCCTCCACTTCCAAAACCAAAGTTGCACCCCTGTGACTCTGTATATACAGTATGGAAGCATCAATGTAAACACTGCTGCATGATGGGTAAATCATACTCAGGTCTGACACTGTAATACAAATAAAAGGTGATCACTATACAGGTAAAGGTGACCTCTACAGTTTACTCACTATACAGGTAAAGGTGACCTCTACAGTTTACTCACTATAGAGGTAAAGGTGACCACTACAGTTTACTCACTATACAGGTAAAGGTGACCTCTACAGTTTACTCACTATACTGGCCTGGGCCCTAGGACCATGTCCCAGGACTACCTGACATGAGGACTCCTTGCTGTCCCCAGTCCACCTGGCCATGCTCCTGCTCCAGTTTCAACTGTTCTGCCTTACTATTATTCAACCATGCTGGTCATTTATGAACATTTGAACATCTTGGCCACGTTCTGTTATAATCTCCACCCGGCACAGCCAGAAGAGGACTGGCCACCCCACATATGCTCTCTCTAATTCTCTCTTTCTTTCTCTCTCTCGGAGGACCTGAGCCCTAGGACCGTGCCCCAGGACTACCTGACATGATGGCTCCTTGCTGTCCCCAGTCCACCTGACTGTGCTGCTGCTCCAGTTTCAACTGTTCTGCCTTATTATTATTTGACCATGCTGGTCATTTATGAACATTTGAACATCTTGGTCATGTTCTGTTATAATCTCTACCCGGCACAGCCAGAAGAGGACTGGCCACCCCACATAGCCCGGTTCCTCTCTAGGTTTCTTCCTAGGTTTTGGCCTTTCTAGGGAGTTTTTCCTAGCCACCGTGCTTTTACACCTGCATTGTTTGCTGTTTGGGGTTTTAGGCTGGGTTTCTGTACAGCACTTTGAGATATCAGCTGATGTACGAAGGGCTATATAAATAAATTTGATTTGATTTGATTTGATATACAGGTAAAGGTGACAGGTAAAGGTGACCTCTATAGTTTACTCACTATACAGGTAAAGGTGACCTCTACAGTTTACTCACTATACAGGTAAAGGTGACCTCTACAGTTTACTCACTATACAGGTAAAGGTGACCTCTACAGTTTACTCACTATACAGGTAAAGGTGACCTCTACAGTTTACTCACTATATAGGTAAAGGTCATATTGATATCTTTAAATAAGAGAGAATAAAGACTCTCCTAAAATGATGCTAGGTTATCCTGGCCTTGCTAGACCCCAGTAGGCCAGGCAGTCAGCTGAATCAGATGATTGGTCAAAAGGCATCAGAGGTTAAGTGGCTTTTAGGGGTGGCAATAAAATGCAAATGAATTACTTAAAAATCATACAATGTGATTTTCTGGATTTTTGTTTTAGATTGCGTCTCTCACAGTTGAAGTGTACCTATGATAAAAATTACAGACCTCTACATGCTTTGTAAGTAGGAAAACCTGCAAAATCGGCAGTGTATCAAATACTTGTTCACCCCACTGTATATACACTGCTCAAAAAAATAAAGAGAACACTAAAATAACACATCCTAGATCTGAATGAATGAAATATTCTTATTAAATTTTCTTTACATAGTTGAATGTGCTGACAACAAAATCACACAAAAATGATCAATGGAAATCAAATGTATCAACCCATGGAGGTCTGGATTTGGAGTCACACTCAAAATTAAAGTGGAAAACCACACTACAGGCTGATCCCCTACAACGCCTGGGCATGCTCCTGATGAGGTGGCGGATGGTCTCCTGAGGGATCTCCTCCCAGACCTGGACTAAAGCATCTGCCAACTCCTGGACAGTCTGTGGTGCAAGACATGATGTCCCAGATGTGCTCAATTGGATTCAGGTCTGGGGAACGGGCGGGCCAGTCCATAGCACCAATGCCTTCCTCTTGCAGGAACTGCTGACACACTCCAGCCACATGAGGTCTAGCATTGTCTTGCATTAGGAGGAACCCAGGGCCAACCGCACCAGCATATGATCTCACAAGGGGTCTGAGGATCTCATCTCGGTACCTAATGGCAGTCAGGCTACCTCTGGCGAGCACATGGAGGGCTGTGCGGCCCCCCAAAGAAATGCCACCCCACACCATGACTGACCCACCGCCAAGCCGGTCATGCTTGAGGATGTTGCAGGCAGCAGAACGTTCTCCACAGCGTCTCCTGACTCTGTCACGTCTGTCACATGTGCTCAGTGTGAACCTGCTTTCATCTGTGAAGAGCACAGGGCGCCAGTGGCGAATTTGCCAATCTTGGTGTTCTCTGGCACATGCCAAACGTCCTGCACGGTGTTGGGCTGTAAGCACAACCCCCACCTGTGGACGTCGGGCCCTCATACCACCCTCTTGGAGTCTGTTTCTGACCATTTGAGCAGACACATGCACATTTGTGGCCTGCTGTAGGTCATTTTGCAGGGCTCTGGCAGTGCTCCTCCTGCTCCTCCTTGCACAAAGGCGGAGGTAGCGGTCCTGCTGCTGGGTTGTTGCCCTCCTACGGCCTCCTCCACATCTCCTGATGTACTGTCCTGTTTCCTGGTAGCGCCTCCATGCTCTGGACACTACGCTGACAGACACAGCAAACCTTCTTGCCACAGCTCGCATTGATGTGCCATCCTGGATGAGCTGCACTACCTGAGCCACTTGTGTGGCTTGTAGACTCCGTCTCATGCTACCACTAGAGTGAAAGCACTGCCAGCATTCAAAAGTGACCAAAACATCAGCCAGGAAGCATAGGAACTGAGAAGTGGTCTGTGGTCACCACCTGCAGGACCACTCCTTTATTGGGGGTGTCTTGCTAATTGCCTATAATTTCCACCTGTTGTCTATTCCATTTGCACAACAGCATGTGAAATTGATTGTCAATCAGTGTTGCTTCCTAAGTGGACAGTTGGATTTCACAGAAGTGTGATTGACTTGGAGTTACATTGTGTTGTTTAAGTGTTCCCTTTATTTCTTTGAGCAGTGTATATATATATAGGCTCTGGTCAAAAGTAGTGCACTATGTAGGGAATAGGGTACCAGCTCTGGTCTAAAGTAGTGCACTATGTAGGGAATAGGGTGCCAGCTCTGGTCAAAAGTAGTGCACGATGTAGAACATAGAGTGTCATTTGGGATGCAGTCCCTGTGGGCCAAGTCTACACTACATTACCCTTGGACTGTATAGTAGTGGGGGTGGTGTTGTCCCTGTCCCTGTGGGCCAAATCTACACTACATTACCCTTGGACTGTATAGTAGTGGGGGTGGTGTTGTCCCTGTCCCTGTGGGCCAAGTCTACACTACATTACCCTTGGACTGTATAGTAGTGGGGTGGTGTTGTCCCTGTGGGCCAAGTCTACACTACATTACCCTTGGACTGTATAGTAGTGGGGTGGTGTTGTCCCTGTCCCTGTGGGCCAAGTCTACACTACATTACCCTTGGACTGTATAGTAGTGGGGGTGGTGTTGTCCCTGTGGGCCAAGTCTACACTACATTACCCTTAGGCTGTATAGTAGTGGGGGTGTAACTAATGTGTAGAACTAACTAGCTAACTGTTTGTGGGCCAACTCAGAACTGTTAGCTAGCCATCATTCGCTAGATCTGGTTGAGGGTTCTGAGATTAGTCTAACCATACACTGCGGTGCCGTGCTTAGGACACGACTTCCTCTGGAGGACATCTGAAGTGCTGCTGTCACGGGCCAAGCAAAGCTAGTTATTGTCGGCCGGTGGATAAGACCGCACGGCACCTTCATTAAGGAGACGTATTGCTGTGAACGCCGGGTTCAAATCCCGGGTCAGCCGTACAGGGGTGAGCTGTACTACACTGGTCTGAGATAAAGACACTGCTCTTCCACGTGACAAACTCTAATACAGACCAGATGTCATCGACCGACACAGCTAGCTGGCTCACTCATGAATAAGACACACACACACACACACACACGCACACACGCACACACGCACACACGCACACACGCACGCACGCACGCACGCACGCACGCACGCACGCACGCACACACACACACACACACACACACACACACACACACACACACACACACACACACACACACACTGCTGCAGGACCAGAACTCTCTGAGGAACCAGATTTTCCAGGACTCTTTAGAAATATTCTATTACCATCTCTAAACTCTCTGAGGTACCGGCCCGGGACAGTGTGTCTCTCTCTCTGGATGTTACCATCTCTAAACTCTCTGAGGTACCGGCCCGGGACAGTGTGTCTCTCTCTCTGGATGTTACCATATCTAAACTCTCTGAGGTACCGGCCCGGGACAGTGTGTCTCTCTCTCTGGATGTTACCATCTCTAAACTCTCTGAGGTACCGGCCCGGGACAGTGTGTCTCTCTGGATGTTACCATCTCTAAACTCTCTGAGGTACCGGCCCGGGACAGTGTGTCTCTCTCTCTGGATGTTACCATCTCTAAACTCTCTGAGGTACCGGCCCGGGACAGTGTGTCTCTCTGGATGTTACCATCTCTAAACTCTCTGAGGTACCGGCCCGGGACAGTGTGTATCTCTGGATGTTACCATCTCTAAACTCTCTGAGGTACCGGCCCGGGACAGTGTGTCTCTCTGGATGTTACCATATCTAAACTCTCTGAGGTACCGGCCCGGGACAGTGTGTCCCTCTCTCTGGATGTTACCATCTCTAAACTCTCTGAGGTACCGGCCCGGGACAGTGTGTCTCTCTCTCTGGATGTTACCATCTCTAAACTCTCTGAGGTACCGGCCCGGGACAGTGTGTCTCTCTCTCTGGATGTTACCATATCTAAACGCTCTGAGGTACCGGCCCGGGACAGTGTGTCTCTCTCTCTGGATGTTACCATATCTAAACTCTCTGAGGTACCTGTCCGGGACAGTGTGTCTCTCTCTCTGGAT
>NW_025746325.1:22500-37500 GCF_021184085.1 Oncorhynchus gorbuscha
GGAGAGGGGAAGGAGGGGTGATGAATGGAGAGAGGAGGAGGAGATAGAGAAGAGGGGGGGAAAAGGGGGAGGGGAGGGGAGAAGAGGAGGAGAGAAGAGGAGGGGAGGTAGAGGAAGGGGGAGGAAGAAGAGGAGGTCAGAGGAGAGGAGAGAGGAGAAAGGGGAGAGTAGGGGGTAGTAGAGAAGAGTAGAGGAGGAGGGGAGATGAGAGGAGGGGAAGAGAGCAGGAGGGGGAGAGGAGATGAGATGAGGAGAGGAGGGGAGGGAGAGGAGGAGGGGGAGAGGAGATGAGAGGAGAGGAGGAGGGGGAGAGGAGATTAGGGGAGAGGAGTGGAGGGGAGGGAGAGGAGGAGGGGGAGAGGAGATGAGATGAGAGGAGAGGAGAAGGGGGAGAGGAGATGAGAGGAGAGGAGAAGGGGGAGAGGAGATGAGGAGGGGGAGAGGAGGGGAGGGAGAGGAGATGAGAGGAGAGGAGGAAAGGGCAGAGGAGAGAAGGAGGGGGAGAGGAGAGGAGATGAGGGGAGAGGAGAGGAGGGGAGAGGAGAGAAGATGAGGGGAGAGGAGAGGAGGGGAGTGAGAGGAGGAGGGGGAGAGGAGATGAGAGGAGGAGGGGGAGAGGAGATGAGGGGAGAGGAGATGAGGAGGGGGAGAGGAGATGAGGGGAGAGGAGGGAGTAGTAGAGAAGAGTAGAAGAGGAGGGGAGATGAGAGGAGGGGAAGAGAGGAGGAGGGGGAGAGGAGATGAGGGGAGAGGAGGGGGTAGTAGAGAAGAGTAGAGGTGGAGGGGCGATGAGAGGAGGAAGAGAGGTTATGAAGGACGACATGGGATATAATAGATTGCTGTTATCTGGATGAATAATGAATCTGCCCACATGTGGTCTGGATGGTGTGAAGTCCTATCAATCATGATCCAATCCCACACTGTACAGTCTACATCCACTCTAGATTCCGGATCATTCTACAGTCTGACTGACCCCAATCCCACACTGTACAGTCTACAGTCAAAACTGTTCGCTGCTCTGGCCCCCCAATGGTGGAACAAACTCCCTCACGACGCCAGGACAGCGGAGTCAATCACCACCTTCCGGAGACACCTGAAACCCCACCTCTTTAAGGAATACCTAGGATAGGATAAGTAATCCTTCTCACCCCCCTTTAAGATTTAGATGCACTATTGTAAAGTGACTGTTCTACTGGATGTCATAAGGTGAATGCACCAATTTGTAAGTCGCTCTGGATAAGAGCGTCTGCTAAATGACTTAAATGTAATGTAAATGTAAATGTACATCCACTCTAGGTTCCGGATCATTCTACAGTCTTACTGACCCCAATCCCATGCTGTACAGTCTACATCCACTCTAGGTTCCGGATCATTCTACAGTCTGACTGATCCCAATCCCACACTGTACAGTCTACATCCACTCTACGTTCCGGATTATTCTACAGTCTGACTGATCCCAATCCCACACTGTACAGTCTACATCCACTCTACGTTCCGGATCATTCTACAGTCTGACAAATCATGTTGGAGAACAAGGATTTCAATGTGTCAACATGTAACGCCTGGGAAATATTCTCTATTTCACACACACACACACACACACACACACACACACACACACACACACACACACACACACACACACACACACACACACACACACACACACACACACACACACACACACACACACACACACACACACACACACACACACACACACACACACACTCTACTGTACAGTAGTGGGTCTGTTAAATAGTTCTATTGAGCAGTTAAATGTCAGCTGTGACCACAGACAGGGCTCTGATCAGACGTAGGGCATTATATAGGGAATAGGGCTCTGGTCTAAAGTAGTGCATTATATAGGGAATAGGGCTCTGGTCTAAAGTAGTGCATTATATAGGGAATAGGGCTCTGGTCTAAAGTAGTGCATTATATAGGGAATAGGGCTCTGGTATAAAGTAGTGCATTATATAGGGAATAGGGCTCTGGTCTAAAGTAGTGCATTATATAGGGAATAGGGCTCTGGTCTAAAGTAGTGCATTATATAGGGAATAGGGCTCTGGTCTAAAGTAGTACACTATATAGGGAATAGGGCTCTGGTCTAAAGTAGTACACTATATAGGGAATAGGGCTCTGGTCTAAAGTAGTGCATTATATAGGGAATAGGGCTCTGGTCTAAAGTAGTGCATTATATAGGGAATAGGGCTCTGGTCTAAAGTAGTACACTATATAGGGAATAGGGCTCTGGTCTAAAGTAGTACACTATATAGGGAATAGGGCTCTGGTCTAAAGTAGTGCATTATATAGGGAATAGGGCTCTGGTCTAAAGTAGTACACTATATAGGGAATAGGGCTCTGGTCTAAAGTAGTGCACTATATAGGGAATAGGGCTCTGGTCTAAAGTAGTACACTATATAGGGAATAGGGCTCTGGTCTAAAGTAGTGCACTATATAGGGAATAGGGCTCTGGTCTAAAGTAGTGCACTATGTAGGGAATAGGGCTCTGGTCTAAAGTAGTGCACTATATAGGGAATAGGGCTCTGGTCTAAAGTAGTGCACTATGTAGGGAATAGGGCTCTGGTCTAAAGTAGTGCACTATGTAGGGAATAGGGCTCTGGTCTAAAGTAGTGCACTATATAGGGAATAGGGCTCTGGTCTAAAGTAGTGCACTATATAGGAAATAGGGCTCTGGTCTAAAGTAGTGCACTATGTAGGGAATAGGGCTCTGGTCTAAAGTAGTGCACTATATAGGGAATAGGGCTCTGGTCTAAAGTAGTGCACTATGTAGGGAATAGGGCTCTGGTCTAAAGTAGTGCACTATGTAGGGAATAGTGCTCTGGTCTAAAGTAGTGCACTATGTAGGGAATAGGGTCCTGGTCTAATGTAGTGCACTATATAGGGAATAGGGCTCTGGTCAGAAGTAGTGCACTATATAGGGAATAGGGCTCCGGTCAGGAGTAGTGCACTATATAGGGAATAGTGTGCCATTTGGAACACAGTTATTGTGCTGTTGCAGAGAGCAGTAGGGGGCGTGTGGCAGCGAGGGGTCATGACAGGGGACAGTAGGATTTAAAGGTCACGGAGCCTGCTACAATGTCTTGTTGTACTGAGAGACAATCCTCCTATCAATGAGACTGGAGGGTGAGGGTGGAAGGGTGGGTGGAGGGACTGGGGAGGGTGGAGGGACTGGGGAGGCTGGAGGCACTGGGGAGGGTGGAGGGACTGGGGAGGCTGGAGGCACTGGGGAGGGTGGAGGGACTGGGGAGGCTGGAGGCACTGGGGAGGGTGGAGGGACTGGGAGGGATGGAGGGACTGGGGAGGCTGGAGGCACTGGGGAGGGTGGAGGGACTGGGGAGGCTAGAGGCACTGGGACGGGTGGAGGGGCTGGGGAGGGGTGGAGGGACTGGGGAGGCTGGAGGCACTGGGGAGGGTGGAGGGACTGGGGAGGCTGGAGGCACTGGGAGGGGTGGAGGGGCTGGGGAGGGGTGGAGGGACTGGGGAGGCTGGAGGCACTGGGGATGGTGGAGGGACTGGGGAGGCTGGAGGCACTGGGAGGGGTGGAGGGACTGGGGAGGGGTGGAGGGACTGGGGAGGATGGTGGGACTGGGGAGGATGGAGGCACTGGGACGGGTGGAGGGGCTGGGGAGGGGTGGAGGGACTGGGGAGGCTGGAGGGACTGGGGAGGCTGGAGGCACTGGGAGAAGTGGAGGCACTGGGAGGAGTGGAGGGGCTGGGTAGGGGTGGAGGGACTGGGGAGGCTGGAGGCACTGGGGAGGGTGGAGGGACTGGGGAGGCTGGAGGCACTGGGAGGGGTGGAGGGACTGGGGAGGGGTGGAGGGACTGGGGAGGATGGTGGGACTGGGGAGGATGGAGGGACTGGGGAGGCTGGAGGCACCCTGGAGGGTGGAGGGACTGGGGAGGCTGGAGGCACTGGGAGGGGTGGAGGGACTGGGGAGGGGTGGAGGGACTGGGGAGGATGGTGGGACTGGGGAGGATGGAGGCACTGGGAGGGGTGGAGGGACTGGGGGGTCACATGATAAAAGAGTTCACATGATGAAAGGTTAGATCTTAGTGTGGGGGTTAGAGGTCACATGATGAAAGGTCAGATCTTAGTGTGGGGGTTAGAGGTCACATGATGAAAGGTTAGATCTTAGTGTGGGGGTTAGAGGTCACATGATGAAAGGTTAGATCTTAGTGTGGGGGTTAGAGGTCACATGATGAAAGGTTAGATCTTAGTGTGGGGGTTAGAGGTCACATGATGAAAGGTTAGATCTTAGTGTGGGGGTTAGAGGTCACATGATGAAAGGTTAGATCTTAGTGTGGGGTTTAGAGGTCACATGATGAAAGGTTAGATCTTAGTGTGGGGTTTAGAGGTCACATGATGAAAGGTTAGATCTTAGTGTGGGGGTTAGAGGTCACATGATGAAAGGTTAGATCTTAGTGTGGGGGTTAGAGGTCACATGATGAAAGGTTAGATCTTAGTGTGGGGGTTAGAGGTCACATGATGAAAGGTTAGATCTTAGTGTGGGGGTTAGAGATCACATGATGAAAGGTTAGATCTTAGTGTGGGGGTTAGAGGTCACATGATGAAAGGTTAGATCTTAGTGTGGGGGTTAGAGGTCACATGATGAAAGGTTAGATCTTAGTGTGGGGGTTAGAGGTCACATGATGAAAGGTTAGATCTTAGTGTGGGGGTTAGAGGTCACATGATGAAAGGTTAGATCTTAGTGTGGGGTTTAGAGGTCACATGATGAAAGGTTAGATCTTAGTGTGGGGGTTAGAGGTCACATGATGAAAGGTTAGATCTTAGTGTGGGGGTTAGAGGTCACATGATGAAAGGTTAGATCTTAGTGTGGGGGTTAGAGGTCACATGATGAAAGGTTAGATCTTAGTGTGGGGGTTAGAGGTCACATGATGAAAGGTTAGATCTTAGTGTGGGGGTTAGAGGTCACATGATGAAAGGTTAGATCTTAGTGTGGGGGTTAGAGGTCACATGATGAAAGGTTAGATCTTAGTGTGGGGGTTAGAGGTCACATGATGAAAGGTTAGATCTTAGTGTGGGGGTTAGAGGTCACATGATGAAAGGTTAGATCTTAGTGTGGGGGTTAGAGGTCACATGATGAAAGGTTAGATCTTAGTGTGGGGGTTAGAGGTCACATGATGAAAGGTTAGATCTTAGTGTGGGGGTTAGAGGTCACATGATGAAAGGTCATGGTTGAAGTAGTCAATAATATCTATACTGCCATTCATTCATTCCTTCTCTCTCCCTCCAATTCAATTTAATTCAATTCAATTCATTGGGCTTTCTTGGCATGGGAAACATATGTTTACTTTGCCATAGCAAGTGAAATGGATAAACTAAGTAAAATAAACAATAAAACATGAACAGTAAACATTACACTCACCCAGTAGGTAAACATTACACTCACCCAGTAGGTAAACATTACACTCACCCAGTAGGTAAACATTACACTCACCCAGTAGGTAAACATTACACTCACCCAGTAGGTAAACATTACACTCACCCAGTAGGTAAACATTACACTCACCCAGTAGGTAAACATTACACTCACCCAGTAGGTAAACATTACACTCACCCAGTAGGTAAACATTACACTCACCCAGTAGGTAAACATTACACTCACCCAGTAGGTAAACATTACACTCACCCAGTAGGTAAACATTACACTCACCCAGTAGGTAAACATTACACTCACCCAGTAGGTAAACATTACACTCACCCAGTAGGTAAACATTACACTCACCCAGTAGGTAAACATTACACTCACCCAGTAGGTAAACATTACACTCACCCAGTAGATAAACATTACACTCACCCAGTAGGTAAACATTACACTCACCCAGTAGGTAAACATTACACTCACCCAGTAGGTAAACATTACACTCACCCAGTAGGTAAACATTACACTCACCCAGTAGGTAAACATTACACTCACCCAGTAGGTAAACATTACACTCACCCAGTAGGTAAACATTACACTCACCCAGTAGGTAAACATTACACTCACCCAGTAGGTAAACATTACACTCACCCAGTAGGTAAACATTACACTCACCCAGTAGGTAAACATTACACTCACCCAGTAGGTAAACATTACACTCACCCAGTAGGTAAACATTACACTCACCCAGTAGGTAAACATTACACTCACCCAGTAGGTAAACATTACACTCACCCAGTAGGTAAACATTACACTCACCCAGTAGGTAAACATTACACTCACCCAGTAGGTAAACATTACACTCACCCAGTAGGTAAACATTACACTCACCCAGTAGGTAAACATTACACTCACCCAGTAGATAAACATTACACTCACCCAGTAGGTAAACATTACACTCACCCAGTAGATAAACATTACACTCACCCAGTAGGTAAACATTACACTCACCCAGTAGGTAAACATTACACTCACCCAGTAGGTAAACATTACACTCACCCAGTAGGTAAACATTACACTCACCCAGTAGGTAAACATTACACTCACCCAGTAGGTAAACATTACACTCACCCAGTAGGTAAACATTACACTCACCCAGTAGGTAAACATTACACTCACCCAGTAGGTAAACATTACACTCACCCAGTAGGTAAACATTACACTCACCCAGTAGGTAACCATTACACTCACCCAGTAGGTAAACATTACACTCACCCAGTAGGTAAACATTACACTCACCCAGTAGGTAAACATTACACTCACCCAGTAGATGTGGGAGTTTATCAAAATCGGATTTGTTTTCAAATTCTTTGTGGATTTGTGTAATCTGAAGGAAATATGTCTCTCTAATATGGTCATACATTGGACAGGAGGTTAGGAAGTGCAGCTCAGTTTCCACCTCATTTTGTGGGCAGTGAGCACATAGCCTGTCTTCTCTTGAGAGCCAGGTCAGCCTACGGCGGCCTTTCTCAATAGCAAGGCTATGCTCACTGAGTCTGTACATAGTCAAAGCTTTCCTTAATTTTGGGTCAGTCACAGTGGTCAGGTATTCTGCCGCTGTGTACTCTCTGTTTAGGGCCAAATAGCATTCTAGTTTGCTCTGTTTTTTTGTTAATTCTTTCCAATGTGTCAAGTAATTATCTTTTTGTTTTCTCATGATTTGGTTGGGTCTAATTGTGCTGCTGTCCTGGGGCTCTGTGGTGTCTGTTTGTGTTTGTGAACAGAGCCCCAGGACCAGCTTGCTTAGGGGACTCTTCTCCAGGTTCATCTCTCTGTCGGTGATGGCTTTGTTATGGAAGGTTTGGGAATCGCTTCCTTTTAGGTGGTTGTAGGATTTAAGAGCTCTTTTCTGGATTTTGATAATTAGCAGATATCGGCCTAATTCTGCCTTGTGTTTTACGTTTTATTGCAAAATTCTGCATGCAGAGTCTCAATTTGGTGTTTGTCTCATTTTGTGAATTCTTCTCTATTTTCTCTCTCATCTCCCCTCTCTCTATCCCCACCTCTCTCTATCTCCCCTCTATCTCCTCTCTCTATCTCTATATCTCCCCTCTCACCATCTCCTCTCTATATCTCCCCTCTATCTCCTCTCTCTATCTCATCTCCCCTCTCTCTATCTCCCCTCTATCTCCTCTCTCTATCTCCTCTCTCTATCTATCTCATCTCCCCTCTCTATATCTCCCCTCTATCTCCTCTCTCTATCTCCTCTCTATCTCCTCTCTCTATCTCATCTCCCCTCTCTCTATCTCCCCTCTATCTCCTCTCTCTATCTCCTCTCTCTATCTATCTCATCTCCCCTCTCTATATCTCCCCTCTATCTCCTCTCTCTATCTCCTCTCTATCTCCTCTCTCTATCTCATCTCCCCTCTCTCTATCTCCCCTCTATCTCCTCTCTATATCTCCCCTCTATCTCCTCTCTCTATCTCATCTCCCCTCTCTCTATCTCCCCTCTATCTCCTCTCTCTATCTCCTCTCTCTATCTATCTCATCTCTCCTCTCTATATCTCCCCTCTCTATCTCCTCTCTATATCTCCCCTCTATCTCCTCTCTCTATCTCCCCTCGCTCTATATCTCCCCTCTCTCCATCTCCTCTCTATATCTCCCCTCTATATCTCCTCTCTATATCTCCTCTCTCTATCTCCTCTCTCTATCTCCTCTCTCTATCTCCTCTCTCTTTGTGTTTTCTGCACTAACCGTTCTATGTCTTATTTGAAAGGAAGCATTTCATTGGACGCTGTATGCCAGGCGTATCCCGTACATACGACTAATCTAACTGGAAACTTGGCTGTTATTTTGAGTGCGAAGTGAACTTCTCTCAAACTAACTGTGGCTGTATACTGCCCTCTAGTGGTGTGATGTTATACACACACACACACACACACACACACACACACACACACACACACACACACACACACACACACACACACACACACACACACACACACACACACACACACACACCATCAAATAGCAGGACAGATATATTATTTACCTTTTGTATTTTTTATTAAAATTGAAACCAAAAAGAAAGCAGAAGAAATCGAAACTTCCCATTATGTAGAGTCAGGTCAGGTGGGCAGATTTACAAGGTGTGAGCTCAGCACAGATAGCCAATCAGACTCCTTGGTGGTACTGTAATCAGCCAATCAGCCTCCTTGATGGTACTTTAATCAGCCAATCAGCCTCTTTGATGATACTTTAATCAGCCAATCAGCCTCCTTGATGGTACTTTAATCAGCCAATCAGCTTCCTTGGTGGTGCTGTAATCAGCCAATCAGCCTCCTTGGTGGTGCTGTTATCAGAATTTTACTTTAATGTATACAGTACAGTTATCACGAAGCTAGATCTTGGTTATACCATTGTTAAATCTACAAGCCTCGAAATGGCTCTAAAACACCCCCCCCCCCAACACTAGAGTTCTGACTGGCTGACTGACTGGCTGACTGGCTGACTGGCTGACTGGCTGACTGGCTGACTGGCTGACTGGCTGACTGACTGACTGGCTGACTGGCTGACTGGCTGACTGGCTGACTGACTGACTGACTGACTGGCTGACTGGCTGACTGACTGGCTGACTGGCTGACTGACTGGCTGACTGGCTGACTGACTGGCTGGCTGACTGGCTGACTGGCTGACTGACTGACTGACTGGCTGACTGACTGGCTGACTGACTGGCTGACTGGCTGACTGACTGACTGGCTGACTGACTGGCTGACTGGCTGACTGACTGACTGACTGACTGGCTGACTGGCTGAATGACTGGCTGAATGACTGGCTGGCTGACTGGCTGACTGACTGACTGACTGTCTGGCTGACTGACCGGCTGACTGGTTGACTGGCTGACTGACTGACTGTCTGGCTGACTGGCTGACTGGCTGACTGACTGTCTGGCTGACTGGCTGACTGGCTCCCCAATACTGAACACTTGTATAGCAGCTAACACATTAAAGTCAGTTCTCAAAAAATTGCAGCACAAAACATTTAAAAAAAGTATGTTTTACTTTACTTTTCTTTTTTCCTCTCTAAGACAAGATAGCTAAAGCTGATCAGATAAGATACCAGAAACTAGCATGGTGTCTTTGTCTCAGACAAGATAGCTAAAGCTGATCAGATAAGATACCAGAAACTAGCATGGTGTCTTTGTCTCAGACAAGATAGCTAAAGCTGATCAGATAAGCTACTAGAAACTAGCATGGTGTCTTTGTCTCAGACAAGATAGCTAAAGCTGATCAGGTAAGCTACTAGAAACTAGCATGGTGTCTTTGTCTCAGACAAGATAGCTAAAGCTGATCAGATAAGCTACTAGAAACTAGCATGGTGTCTTTGTCTCAGACAAGATAGCTAAAGCTGATCAGATAAGCTACTAGAAACTAGCATGGTGTCTTTGTCTCAGACAAGATAGCTAAAGCTGATCAGATAAGCTACTAGAAACTAGCATGGTGTCTTTGTCTCAGACAAGATAGCTAAAGCTGATCAGATAAGCTACTAGAAACTAGCATGGTGTCTTTGTCTCAGACAAGATAGCTAAAGCTGATCAGATAAGCTTACCAGAAACTAGCATGGTGTCTTTGTCTCAGACAAGATAGCTAAAGCTGATCAGATAAGCTACTAGAAACTAGCATGGTGTCTTTGTCTCAGACAAGATAGCTAAAGCTGATCAGGTAAGATACTAGAAACTAGCATGGTGTCTTTGTCTCAGACAAGATAGCTAAAGCTGATCAGATAAGCTACTAGAAACTAGCATGGTGTCTTTGTCTCAGACAAGATAGCTAAAGCTGATCAGATAAGCTACTAGAAACTAGCATGGTGTCTTTGTCTCAGACAAGATAGCTAAAGCTGATCAGATAAGCTTACCAGAAACTAGCATGGTGTCTTTGTCTCAGACAAGATAGCTAAAGCTGATCAGATAAGCTACTAGAAACTAGCATGGTGTCTTTGTCTCAGACAAGATAGCTAAAGCTGATCAGATAAGCTACTAGAAACTAGCATGGTGTCTTTGTCTCAGACAAGATAGCTAAAGCTGATCAGATAAGCTTACCAGAAACTAGCATGGTGTCTTTGCAGACAGTAGTATCCTATCCCTTCAGTAACGGGGCTCAGCGGATGAGTTTTACTTCCTGTAACATGTACTTCCTGGTTTGTGTCTGTTATAACAGTGGCTGTCCGTTCAGTGGTAAATGAAGAGAGACTGTGTGGTTTTACATTGGATAAACCACCATCACTATATCAGATACCGAAACTGAAGGGTTTTCTCTGTTTCTCTGTTTCAGATTTCTCTCAGATTATATTGGAGTTCCCCCTTGTAGAAGGGTTACGATACAACTAAGATTTTTATCTGTGGCACAGTTCTCTGACCTGTTTTACACACCTTCTTGCTGAAGGTATGAGTGACACGTGACTGCACCAATGGTAGAACCCTATGAACACCTCGACCCCAACAGAGCCAATGGGAAGAGTCCTTAAGCCCACAGGTCCAACCCACGAACCATCTATTGTACAGAGCATCATACAACAAAAGCAAGAAAGCCAAACGGAAAAGTTCAAATATGATTTAAAAAAAAAATCTCTCAGTCTACTCCACTGTATCTCCCTGTTTGTTCTTCTGTGGTATAAAAAGCTTCTGTTTGTTGGCTTCATTTGATACACAGCTATAAAAAAAAAGACTAAAGAAAATTGTCACCAAATTTCTTTAAAACTATTGCTTCATTTTTCAACTCATGTCCCTTTGTACACAGATCATTTTTATCGATATATTTATGTTTTCATTTCAGTCGACTTATTTGGTTATTTTTTGTTTCATTCCTTGTTTTGCGATGAGACAAGCAAAAGCAGGCAACAACAAAACAAAAAACTGTTGAACTTTGTAAAAACAAATATTGCAAGTAAAAACCCACTAATGCCATTGTTAAGTAACCCCCCCCCCCAAAAATCATCCATAAACTGCATTTCCCACAATACAGCGGTTATACATAATTGTTCTTGACCCCGCCCACCTACTATCACCATGGAGATTCTCTTCTCCTCCCCCAAAACACAAATGACTACAAACCACATCATATAAAATCTTCTTCATTCAGTTCTCTTTATAACCTGTGCATCTGACGTCTATAGATTTAGTCTCGGTTTATCATGAACCATCTAAAGCATTCATAACCCTCCTTTTTTTTATTTATTTTTACAGATGTTTTAATTAAACAATTTTAGACAAAAGGACCGACGAGTTTCCAACGTCTGAGAAATTAAGGCAAAAAAAAAAAAAAGATTAAACTTTTTTTTTTCTCTAGAAAACTACATTTTAAATCATGAAAATAATAAAACAAAATATAGTAGCTTAATATCAAAGGAAGAAAACCCGTTTAATTTGTTTCTTTTTCTCTAAAACTTTGCCTCCTATTAAAAAAACTGTCATGATCTGAAAACCAACCTGCACATTCACATGGATTTATGTCCGTTTGTTCCTTTTTAAGTTCCTTTTTTTATTTAAAAAAAATATGTTTTTCACTTTGTTCTTTTTCGAAGGATGACTCCAGTTTCATGCTGGCCCGCTCAATAAACTCAATGTCCCATATTGCACCTCTCCATCTTCTGAGACTATCTCTCTCTCTCTCTCTCTCTCTCTCTCTCTCTCTCTCTCTCTCTCTCTCTCTCTCTCTCTCTCTCTCTCTCTCTCTCTCTCTTCTCTCTCTTCTCTCTCTTCTCTCTCTTCTCTCTCTTCTCGCTCTCTCTCTCTCTCTCTCTCTCTCGTCTCTCTCGTCTCTCTCTCTCTCTCTCTCTCTGGACAGATAAAACAAAGTCTTTTTTTGATGCCTGTGCAAAGATAAAACGATCTCTCTTAGTCCTCCTTTTAGTCATCCAGTATTTTTCCTCCCTCCATCCCTCCAGTGCTTCAGTGCAGCCGCTGTCTCAAGGCAATGCAGTTACCGGAAACACATCGCTCGTCATCCTCCTGTTATCTAAAGAAACAGAAAGAAAATATTTGTAATCCTGAGACCTAGGTCTCTTTTACAGATGAGCAATGAATATACATCAATATACACATAACTATACACTATACACATCAATATAGACATCAATATACACTATACACATCAATATAGACATCAATATACACTATACACATCAATATACACTATACACATCAATATACACTATACACATCAATATACACTATACACATCAATATAGACATCAATATACACTATACACATCAATATACACTATACACATCAATATACCCTATACACATCAATATACACTATACACATCAATATAGACATCAATATACACTATACACATCAATATACACTATACACATCAATATACACTATACACATCAATATACACTATACACATCAATATACACTATACACATCAATATACACTATACACATCAATATACACTATACACATCAATATACACTATACACATCAATATAGACATCAATATACACTATACACATCAATATACACTATACACATCAATATAGACATCAATATACACTATACACATCAATATACACTATACACATCAATATACACTATACACATCAATATACACTATACACATCAATATACACTATACACATCAATATACACTATACACATCAATATAGACATCAATATACACTATACACATCAATATACACTATACACATCAATATAGACATCAATATACACTATACACATCAATATACCCTATACACATCAATATACACTATACACATCAATATACACATCAATATACACTATACACATCAATATAGACATCAATATACACTATACACATCAATATAGACATCAATATACACTATACACATCAATATACACTATACACATCAATATAGACATCAATATACACTATACACATCAATATACACTATACACATCAATATACCCTATACACATCAATATACACTATACACATCAATATACACTATACACATCAATATACACTATACACATCAATATACACTATACACATCAATATACACATCAATATACACTATACACATCAATATACACTATACACATCAATATACACTATACACATCAATATAGACATCAATATACACTATACACATCAATATACACTATACACATCAATATAGACATCAATATACACTATACACATCAATATACCCTATACACATCAATATACACTATACACATCAATATACACTATACACATCAATATAGACATCAATATACACTATACACATCAATATACACTATACACATCAATATACACTATACACATCAATATAGACATCAATATACACTATACACATCAATATACCCTATACACATCAATATACACTATACACATCAATATACACTATACACATCAATATACACTATACACATCAATATACACTATACACATCAATATAGACATCAATATACACTATACACATCAATATACACTATACACATCAATATAGACATCAATATACACTATACACATCAATATACACTATACACATCAATATAGACATCAATATACACTATACACATCAATATACACTATACACATCAATATAGACATCAATATACACTATACACATCAATATACACTATACACATCAATATACACTATACACATCAATATAGACATCAATATACACTATACACATCAATATACACTATACACATCAATATACACTATACACATCAATATAGACATCAATATACACTATACACATCAATATACACTATACACATCAATATAGACATCAATATACACTATACACATCAATATACCCTATACACATCAATATACACTATACACATCAATATACACTATACACATCAATATAGACATCAATATACACTATACACATCAATATACACTATACACATCAATATACACTATACACATCAATATAGACATCAATATACACTATACACATCAATATACCCTATACACTTCAATATACACTATACACATCAATATACACTATACACATCAATATACACTATACACATCAATATACACTATACACATCAATATAGACATCAATATACACTATACACATCAATATACACTATACACATCAATATAGACATCAATATACACTATACACATCAATATACACTATACACATCAATATAGACATCAATATACACTATACACATCAATATAGACATCAATATACACTATACACATCAATATAGACATCAATATACACTATACACATCAATATAGACATCAATATACACTATACACATCAATATACCCTATACACATCAATATACACTATACACATCAATATACACTATACACATCAATATAGACATCAATATACACTATACACATCAATATACACTATACACATCAATATACACTATACACATCAATATAGACATCAATATACACTATACACATCAATATACACTATACACATCAATATAGACATCAATATACACTATACACATCAATATAGACATCAATATACACTATACACATCAATATACACTATACACATCAATATACACTATACACATCAATATACACTATACACATCAATAT
>NW_025746325.1:45000-50000 GCF_021184085.1 Oncorhynchus gorbuscha
ATACAGGTGTAGAAGCACCTGATTGCACAATTGATTCTTGAACAATTGATTCTTAATTGATTCTTATAGAATGTATTCTTAATAGATTCTTATAGAATGTATTCTTAATAGATTCTTATAGAATGTATTCTTAATTGATTCTTATAGAATGTATTCTTAATTGATTCTTATAGAATGTATTCTTAATAGATTCTTATAGAATGTATTCTTATTCATTCTTATAGAATGTTTTCTTAATTGATTCTTATAGAATGTTTTCTTGATTGATTCTTATAGAATGTATTCTTAATTGATTCTTATAGAATGTTTTCTTGATTGATTCTTAAACAATGTATTCTTACTTGATTCTTATAGAATGTATTCTTAATTGATTCTTATAGAATGTATTCTTAATTGATTCTTATAGAATGTATTCTTAATTGATTCTTATAGAATGTATTCTTAATAGATTCTTATAGAATGTATTCTTATTAATTCTTATAGAATGTATTCTTAATTGATTCTTATAGAATGTATTCTTAATTGAATATAAAACAATGTATTCTTAATTGATTCTTATAGAATGTTTTCTTAATTGATTCTTAAACAATGTATTCTTAATTGATTCTTATAGAATGTTTTCTTAATTGATTCTTAAACAATGTATTCTTAATTGATTCTTAAACAATGTATTCGTAATTGATTCTTATAGAATGTATTCTTAATTGATTCTTATAAAATGTATTCTTAATTGATTCTTATAGAATGTATTCTTAATTGATTCTTATAGAATGTATTCTTAATAGATTCTTATAGAATGTATTCTTATTAATTCTTATAGAATGTATTCTTAATTGATTCTTATAGAATGTATTCTTAATTGATTCTTAAACAATGTATTCTTAATTGATTCTTATAGAATGTTTTCTTAATTGATTCTTAAACAATGTATTCTTAATTGATTCTTATAGAATGTTTTCTTAATTGATTCTTAAACAATGTATTCTTAATTGATTCTTATAGAATGTTTTCTTAATTGATTCTTAAACAATGTATTCTTAATTGATTCTTATAGAATGTTTTCTTGATTGATTCTTAAACAATGGATTCTTAATTGATTCTTACAGAATGTATTCTTAATTGATTCTTAATTAAAAGGGAAGCACATAGCGTGGGGATATTTCAGTCCTGTAGTTTCTAAAAATGATGTGTGTATTATCTTAACCCCCAAAATGACCTCCTGATAATGTCCACCGAACTGACACATGTTTCACACACACACACACACACACACACACACACACACACACACACACACACACACACACACACACACACACACACACACACACACACACACACACACACACACACACACACACACACACACACACACACACACACACACACACACACACACACACACACACACACACAGGGTTTACTTCACTTTCAGAGACACTTTGGATTGGCAGATCTAAATACCAGGGTTGTTGCCATTAGCCACATTCCCAATATTAAAGTATGGGAACAGTCTCTCAGTAGCTCTGACGTTAGGAGTGTAGACAGGTGTCATGTATTTGGGGTGGTAGAAGGACACCTCCCCTCTGTTGTAGTCCAGCTGCACTCTGATCCTCTGGGGTCTCCTCTTCCGAGCGATGATGTCACCTCCTCCTCCTATGTACTTCCCACCGTGCTGTGATATACACCACATTCCATCCTTTGGTGTCGCATTACGCTCCCGCTTCCTGTCTATGGACTCTTTAGCCACGCCCAAAACCCAGTCAGGATGGTCCCCCGCCTCCAGCTCCCAGCTGTGTATTCCTGAGCTGAACCCCTCGGAGCCAAGAACATTTGTGTACCTCATAAATCGCTCTGGGTTGTTAACGAACTGCTGGGACGTGCCTGGTCTTCTCACAGTGGTCAGATCATCAGTCAGAGAGAGACTGGGATGTGCAGTGTTTGGGTCCAGAATCACAGGAGTGTATTTGAGGATCCCCAGCATCTTCTCCCAGACTCTGAACTGCAGGTTGCCCAGGTGTTTGGCCTTGTCTATCAGAACTCCTGAGACCAGCTGTGGATCCAGCAGTGTGTACTGGGATCTTTCCTTTGTGGTCCTGAAGTTCTGCAGGAATGAGATGTCTTCATCTTTCAGCTCCTCCTCTATGGTTCTGATTGCATCTGAAAGGTATGATGTCTTTCTGCTCATCTCGTCAATCTTCTTCCTCATCATCTGACTCTTCTGCTCCTCTTCCTCCCTCAGTGCAGCTATCCTGGCTGCCTCTTCATCTCGTAGAAACTGGTGAAGCTTCTCAAACTCTTTCCTAATCTGTTTCTCTGTGTGCTGGACCTGACTCTTCATGTGTTCTGCTGTTTTATCACAGGCTAGTTTAACGTTGTTAAAGACCTCTAGGTTCTTCTGTAAAGGCTTCAGGGCGGTGTGGAGTTCCTCCTTAAGATCCTGGACAACCTCGTCTACGGGGACACAGTCGTGAGATTTATGGACTTTTGAATCTCGACACACCAAGCAGACGGGCTGATTGTCCTTCAGACAGAAGAGTTTGAATTTCTCACCGTGCAGACTGCAGAGCACCTCAGAGCCAGATGAAGCTCTCTGAATGCAGAGCACCTCCGAGCCAGATGAAGCTCTCTGACTGCAGAGCACCTCAGAGCCAGATGAAGCTCTCTGACTGCAGAGCACCTCAGAGCCAGATGAAGCTCTCTGACTCCCGTCCTGTATCTCAGACCCAGATGAAGCTCTCTGACTCCCGTCCTGTATCTCAGACCCAGATGAAGCTCTCTGACTCCCGTCCTGTATCTCAGACCCAGATGAAGCTCTCTGACTCCTGTCCTGTATCTCAGACCCAGATGAAGCTCTCCGACTCCTGTCCTGTATCTCAGACCCAGATGAAGCTCTCTGCCTCCTCTCCTGTAAGAAGGCCTCACACGCGTCATTTAACGCCAGGTTACGAGGAGGTTGAGTCATAGCTACGGGGAATCTTCTCCTACAAACTGGACATTTCCAAGGTTTCTTATCTGCCCAGTATTCCTGCTGACAGACTTCACAGAAGCTGTGGCCACATGCCAGGACGACAGGATCCTTGAAGATGTCACAGCAGATGGGACAGGAGAACCTGTCCTCTGGTAGAGATGATCCGGATGCCATTGTCTCACACCGTTGCCTCTCCTCGTTCTGTAAAACAGCTTCTGTGCTTTACTCTCCACAGCTTCCACTTTACAACCACTCAAACCACTCCACTTTCAGATGCAAACCACTCAAATACAGTCCCAAATCCACCCCCCCAAAAGAGGTGAAGCTGCACTTGGAGATGACAGTTCTGACGATGGTATGTCCTTCTAATATCTCTCGGTCCACATGAATCCAAATGAAATCGTTGTGGGGTCCACCTGAGGGGAACACCGTAGAGCTCAACGTTTAACAGCAGTGAGCTGTACTCAGCTTGGCCCTCAGAGTTGACAGACAACCAAGAGCGGTTAGACAGGGAAGTTGTGTCTTTCAGTTGACGCCATCAAAAACCCTGATCAGCCAATCAGCGATGACGTTTGAGGACAGTTACATTGCTGGTTATCAAGGAGCCTTTTATTCACGCAGGAAAACGATTGGTTGAACTTGTGTAGTGGTGTAACTACAGGAGAACGATTGGAATGGAATAGCTGTTATATATAATGACTTTTAAGTTTATTTTTACTGGTATCGGTCAGCTCAAAACATACAGGGAATGATCACACCTCTGTTGGTACTAGTGACAACAATAAACAATAACTCCCTGTTGACACCACAGTAATGTGGGTGGCTTGGTTCTCCTATCCTTGTGGGGACATAAAAGCCTCAGAAGTCCCCACAAGTAAGGTAACAAGGAAAATATGCTCTCTCCTGGGGCCAAGTCCCCATGAGGACAAAGGCTTTTTTAAATTTAGGGGTTTGGATTAGGGTAAGGATTAGAATTAGGGTTAGGGGTTTGGATTAGGGTTAGGGGTTTGGTTTAGGGTTAGGATTAGAATTAGGGTTAGGGGTTTCGATTAGGGTTAGGGGTTTGGTTTAGGGTTAGGATTAGAATTAGATTTAGGGGTTTCGATTAGGGTTAGGTTTAGAATTAGGGTTAGGGGTTTGGATTAGTGTTAGGATTAGAATTCGTTTTAGGGGTTTGGATTAGGGTTAGGATTAGAATTAGGGTTAGAGGTTTGGATTAGGGTTAGGATTAGAATTAGGGTTAGAGGTTTGGATTAGGGTTAGGATTAGAATTAGGGTTAGGGCTTTGGATTAGATTTAGGATTAGAATTAGGGTTAGGGGTTTGGGTTAGGATTAGAATTAGGCTTAGGGGTTTGAATTAGGTTTAGGATTAGAATTAGGGATAGGGGTTTGGATTAGGGTTAGGATTAGAATTCGTTTTAGGGGTTTGGATTAGGGTTAGGATTAGAATTAGGGTTAGAGGTTTGGATTAGGGTTAGGATTAGAATTAGGGTTAGGGGTTTGGATTAGGTTTAGGATTAGAATTAGGGTTAGGGGTTTGGGTTAGGATTAGAATTAGGCTTAGGGGTTTGAATTAGGTTTAGGATTAGAATTAGGGATAGGGGTTTGGATTAGGGTTAGGATTAGAATTAGGGTTAGGGGTTTGGATTAGGGTTAGGATTAGAATTAGGTTTCGGGTAAAAGGTTAGCGGTTAGGGTTAGGGTTAGGGTTGTAGGTTAGGGTAAGGTTTAGGGTTATAGGTTAGGGTAAGGTTTAGGGTTATAGGTTAGGGTAAGGTTTAGGGTTATAGGTTAGGGTAAGGGTTAGGGTTATAGGTTAGGGTAAGGGTTAGGGTTATAGGTTAGGGTAAGGTTTAGGGTTATAGGTTAGGGTAAGGGTTATAGGTTAGGGTAAGGGTTAGGGTTATAGGTTGGGGTAAGGTTTAGGGTTATAGGTTAGGGTAAGGGTTAGGGTTATAGGTTAGGGTAAGGGTTAGGGTTAGGGTCATAGGTTAGGGTAAGGGTTATAGGTTAGGGTTATAGGTTAGG
>NW_025746325.1:55000-129794 GCF_021184085.1 Oncorhynchus gorbuscha
CTACCAGGCCTGTAGGGCCCAGACCCTCTCTACCTCTCTACCAGACCTGTAGGGCCCAGACCCTCTCTACCAGGCCTGTAGGGCCCAGACCCTCTCTACCTCTCTACTAGACCTGTACGGCCCAGACCTTCTCTACCTCTCTACTAGACCTGTAGGGCCCAGACCCTCTCTACCAGGCCTGTAGGGCCCAGACCCTCTCTACCTCTCTACTAGACCTGTAGGGCCCAGACCCTCTCTACCAGGCCTGTAGGGCCCAGACCTTCTCTACCTCTCTACCAGACCTGTAGGGCCCAGACGCTCTCTACCAGACCTGTAGGGCCCAGACCCTCTCTACCTCTCTACCAGACCTGTAGGGCCCAGACCCTCTCTACCAGACCTGTAGGGCCCAGACCCTCTCTACCAGGCCTGTAGGGCCCAGACCCTCTCTACCTCTCTACTAGACCTGTAGGGCCCAGACCTTCTCTACCTCTCTACCAGACCTGTAGGGCCCAGACGCTCTCTACCAGACCTGTAGGGCCCAGACCCTCTCTACCTCTCTACCAGACCTGTAGGGCCCAGACCCTCTCTACCAGACCTGTAGGGCCCAGACCCTCTCTACCTCTAGAGCGCTCGGGGTGGGAACACACAGGCTCTCTCTGAACTCTCACATCATGGCTGCAATTGTTATGTCGTCCAGTAGGGGGCAGGCTTTCATTGTTGATGTGGCTGGATAAAGCAGTCCAGTATAGGCCTGTGCTGTAATCCTTTATCTCCCCTGTCCAGCTCCATTCCTCCATGTTGGGTTCATGTTCAGTTCCCATGCTCCAGCCAAGCCCCTCCCTGCTCCAGCCAAGCCCATCCCTGTAGGGCCCAGACGCTCTCTACCAGACCTGTAGGGCCCAGACCCTCTCTACCAGACCTGTAGGGCCCAGACCCTCTCTACCAGACCTGTAGGGCCCAGACCCTCTCTACCAGACCTGTAGGGCCCAGATGCTCTCTACCTCTCTACTAGACCTGTAGGGCCCAGACCCTCTCTACCAGACCTGTAGGGCCCAGACCCTCTCTACCAGACCTGTAGGGCCCAGACACTCTACCAGACCTGTAGGGCCCAGACGCTCTCTACCAGACCTGTAGGGCCCAGACCCTCTCTACCAGACCTGTAGGGCCCAGATGCTTTCTACCAGACCTGTAGGGCCCAGATGCTTTCTACCAGACCTGTAGGTCCCAGACCCTCTCTACCTCTCTACCAGACCTGTAGGGCCCAGACCCTCTCTACCAGACTACATCGGTACTACAGCTGACTACATCAATACTACAGCAGACTACATCGATACTACAGCAGACTACATCAATATTACAGCAGACTACATCAATACTGCTGCAGACTACATCAATACTATTCCAGACTACACCAGTACTACAGCAGACTACATCAGTACTATTCCAGACTACATAGGTACTACATCAACACTACAGCAGACTACATCAATACTATTCCAGACTACACCAGTACTACAGCTGACTACATCAGTACTATTCCAGACTACACCAGTATTACATCAATACTACAGCAGACTACATCAATACTACAGCAGACTACATCAATACTACAGCAGACAACATCAATACTACAGCAGACTACATCAATACTACAGCAGACTACATCAATATTACAGCAGACTACATCAGTACTACATCAATACTACAGCAGACTACAACAATACTACAGTTGACTACATCAATACTACATCAGTACTACAGCAGACTACATCAATACTACAGCAGACTACAACAATACTACAGTTGACTACATCAGTACTCCATCAATACTACAGCAGACTACATCAATACTACAGCAGACTACATCAGTACTACAGCAGACTACATCAGTACTCCATCAATACTACATCAGTACTACATCAATAAGACAGCAGACTACATCAGTACTACAGCAGACTGCATCAGTACTACATCAGTACTACAGCAGACTACATCAGTACTACATCAATACTACAGCAGACTACATCAATACTACATCAATACTACATCAATACTACAGCAGACTACATCAATACTACATCAATACTACATCAATACTACATCAATACTACAGCAGAATACACCAGTACTACAGCAGACTACATCAGTACTACATCAATACTACAGCAGACTACATCAATACTACAGCAGACTACATCAATACTACAGCTGACTACATCAGTACTACAGCAGACTACATCAATACTACATCAGTACTACATCAATACTACAGCAGACTACATCAGTACTATTCCAGACTACAGCAGACTACATCAGTACTACAGCTGACTACATCAGTACTATTCCAGACTACATAGGTACTACAGCAGACTACATCAATACTACAGCAGACTACATCAATACTACAGCTGACTACATCAGTACTATTCCAGACTACATAGGTACTACATCAACACTACAGCAGACTACATCAGTACTATTCCAGACTATATCAGTACTACATCGATACTACATCAGTACTACATCAATACTACAGCAGACTACATCAATATTACAGCAGACTACATCAATACTACAGCAGACTACATCAATATTACAGCTGACTACATCAATACTACAGCAGACTACATCAATACTACAGCTGACTACATCAATACTACAGCAGACTACATCAATACTACAGCAGACTACATCAATACTACAGCAGACTACATCAATACTACAGCTGACTACATCAATACTACATCAATATTACAGCTGACTACATCAGTACTACAGCAGACTACATCAATACTACATCAATACTACATCAATACTACAGCAGACTACATCAGTACTATTCCAGACTACATAGGTACTACATCAATACTACAGCAGACTACATCAATACTACATCAATACTACATCAATACTACAGCAGACTACATCAGTACTATTCCAGACTACATAGGTACTACATCAATACTACAGCTCATGCTGTCCTCCTCTGAGGTTCTCATTCAGGAGAAATATGTGAGATAAAGTAGATAAAGTAACTCAGCTCACGCACACGCACGCACACACACGCACACACGCAGCACGCACGCGCACACACACACACACACACACACACACACACACACACACACACACACACACACACACACACACACACACACACACACACACACACACACACACACACACACACACACACACAGGCACGTACACACACACACACACACACTATTGCGATGGCTGGGTTGTACTCACGGTAGGTTGCATAACATACTGTTGATGAGGCATCCAGGATGTATTCTGGACCTGTGGAGAGACATAAAACAGGACAGACAGAGAGTTATATTGTTTTATTGCTGTATAATTACAGTAAAACAGGAAAGACAGAGAGTTATATTGTTATATTGCTGTATAATTACAGTAATACATGACAGGCTTAGAGAGTTATATTGTTATATTGCTGTATAATTACAGTAAAACAGGAAAGGCTTAGAGAGTTATATTGTTATATTGCTGTATAATTACAGTAAACAGGAAAGACAGAGAGAGTTATATTGTTATATTGCTGTATAATTACAGTAAACAGGAAAGACAGAGAGAGTTATATTGTTATATTGCTGTATAATTACAGTAAAACATGACAGGCTTAGAGAGTTATATTGTTATATTGCTGTATAATTACAGTAAAACAGGAAAGGCTTAGAGAGTTATATTGTTATATTGCTGTATAATTACAGTAAAACAGGAAAGACAGAGAGAGTTATATTGTTATATTGCGGTATAATTACAGTAAAACATGACAGTCTTAGAGAGTTATATTGTTATATTGCTGTATAATTACAGTAAAACAGGAAAGGCTTAGAGAGTTATATTGTTATATTGTTGTATAATTACAGTAAAACATGACAGGCTTAGAGAGTTATATTGTTATATTGCGGTATAATTACAGTAATACATGACAGTCTGAGAGAGTTATATTGTTTTATTGTGGTATAATTACAGTAAAACTGGAAAGGCTTAGAGAGTTATATTGTTATATTGTTGTATAATTACAGTAAAACATGACAGGCTTAGAGAGTTATATTGTTATATTGCGGTATAATTACAGTAATACATGACAGTCTGAGAGAGTTATATTGTTTTATTGTGGTATAATTACAGTAAAACTGGAAAGGCTTAGAGAGTTATATTGTTATATTGCGGTATAATTACAGTAATACATGACAATCTTAGAGAGTTATATTGTTATATTGCGGTATAATTACATCATCTATGCAGCAGTTTCATCATTAAAGACTCATCCTTCTGGACCAGACTCACTGCTTTCATCTCCCCCAATATAATACAATACTACTGCAGTATCCCCAATGCAATAGATAGAGAGAGACAGAGAGACAGAGACAGAGAGAGAGAGAGAGAGAGAGAGAGAGAGAGAGAGAGAGAGAGAGAGAGAGAGAGAGAGAGAGAGAGAGAAACAGAGAGAGAGAGAGAGAGAGAGAGAGAGAGAGAGAGAGAGAGAGAGAGAGAGAGAGAGAGAAAGGGAAGGGGGAGATGTGGGGTCTGTATAAAATAGTCAATATGTCTTATTTGAGAGAGTGTGTACTAAGACTTGACTAACACTCCATCTCCCACCTCCACATAGACACAACACCCCCCCATCCCCCTCACCTGGTACGTGGAGACAGGTGAGGCAGCGACGAAGGGAGTGATGGATGTCTGTGCTATCATCCTATTGGTGGAGATGTATGGAGAGGAGTAGAACCTACAGGAGAGAAGAAGAGACAGAAAGAGAGGAGGGAGGAGGAGATGAAGAGGAGAAGGGAGGATGACAGGACAGTAGAGAAGGAGAGACAGGAAGAGGAGAAGGGAGGAAGAGATGAAGAGGAGAAGAGAGGATGACGGGACAGTAGAGAAGGAGAGACAGGAAGAGGAGATGAAGAGGAGAAGGGAGGATGACAGGACAGTAGAGAAGGAGAGACAGGAAGAGGAGATGAAGAGGAGAAGAGAGAAAGAGGGGACAGTAGAGAAGGAGAGATAGGAAGAGGAGAAGGGAGGATGACGGGACAGTAGAGAAAGAGAGACAGAAAGAGAGGAGGGAGGAGGTGATGAAGAGGAGAAGAGAGAAATAGGGGACAGTAGAGAAGGAGAGATAGGAAGAGGAGAAGGGAGGATGACGGGACAGTAGAGAAGGAGAGACAGGAAGAGAGGAGGGAGGAGGAGATGAAGAGGAGAAGAGAGAAAGAGGGGACAGTAGAGAAGGAGAGACAGGAAGAGGAGAAGGGAGGATGACGGGACAGTAGAGAAGGAGAGACAGAAAGAGAGGAGGGAGGAGGAGATGAAGAGGAGAAGAGAGAAAGAGGGGACAGTAGAGAAGGAGAGATAGGAAGAGGAGAAGGGAGGATGACGGGACAGTAGAGAAGGAGAGACAGAAAGAGAGGAGGGAGGAGGAGATGAAGAGGAGAAGGGAGGATGACGGGACAGTAGAGAAGGAGAGACAGAAAGAGAGGAGGGAGGAGGAGATGAAGAGGAGAAGAGAGAAAGAGGGGACAGTAGCGAAGGAGAGACAGGAAGAGGGAGAGGAAGAGGAGAAGAGAGGATGACGGGACAGTAGAGAAGGAGAGACATGAAGAGGAGAATGGAGGATGACGGGACAGTAGAGAAGGAGAGACAGGAAGAGGAGAAGGGAGGATGACGGGACAGTAGAGAAGGAGAGACGGAAGAGGAGAAGGGAGGAAGACGGGACAGTAGAGAAGGAGAGACAGGAAGAGGAGAAGGGAGGATGACGGGACAGTAGAGAAGGAGAGACAGGAAGAGGAGAAGGGAGGATGACGGGACAGTAGAGAAGGAGAGACAGGAAGAGGAGAAGGGAGGAAGACGGGACAGTAGAGAAGGAGAGACAGGAAGAGGAGAATGGAGGAAGACGGGACAGTAGAGAAGGAGAGACATGAAGAGGAGAATGGAGGAAGACGGGACAGTAGAGAAGGAGAGACAGGAAGAGGAGAATGGAGGATGACGGGACAGTAGAGAAGGAGAGACATGAAGAGGAGAATGGAGGAAGACGGGACAGTAGAGAAGGAGAGACATGAAGAGGAGAATGGAGGAAGACGGGACAGTAGAGAAGGAGAGACATGAAGAGGAGAATGGAGGAAGACGGGACAGTAGAGAAGGAGAGACATGAAGAGGAGAATGGAGGAAGACGGGACAGTAGAGAAGGAGAGACAGGAAGAGGAGAATGGAGGAAGACGGGACAGTAGAGAAGGAGAGACATGAAGAGGAGAATGGAGGATGACGGGACAGTAGAGAAGGAGAGACAGGAAGAGGAGAATGGAGGATGACGGGACAGTAGAGAAGGAGACACGGGAAGAAGGGAGGGAAGGAGAGAGGAGAGAGGGTTAAACTTCATAATGTCACTCTAAGAGCAGGACAACAACCACTAGCAACAGTGACAGATTGGCTCAGCCCAACTGTGTCACACCGTGGACTGACTGATTGATGACCCTGTCCTAGAATGTAACACCACAGACTCAACATCTGGCTCCCTCACACACACAAGTGTGTGTGTGTGTGTGTGTGTGTGTGTGTGTGTGTGTGTGTGTGTGTGTGTGTGTGTGTGTGTGTGTGTGTGTGTGTGTGTGTTTCTGAAGTGAAAGTATGTCCTCAGTGGTTTCATTGGGTGAATGAATAAAATGATATTTTCGTGTCAAGTCGCCAATCGGCAGCCGATCCTCGTGGGGTTAATTGACACATGAATAGACAATAATTCACTGTGGTCATTAAATGAAAGGTTTTCCTCTGCATTGCGCTTCGCATAAAGAGTCAAATTCTAAGTGTGTGTATTATTTATCATCGTGTACCCAGAGAGGACACATTTCATCCAGGTACTAGTGTGTGTGTGTGTGTGTGTGTGTGTGTGTGTGTGTGTGTGTGTGTGTGTGTGTGTGTGTGTGTGTGTGTGTGTGTGTGTGTGTGTGTGTGTGTGTGTGTGTGTGTGTGTGTGTTGTATATTACATCAAGCAGGTCTCTTGCTGTTCTGAATTGATTTCTCTGTCTATGGGATGGGGGGTATACAGGCTGAGTTATGGATGGGGGGGTATACAGGCTGAGTTATGGATGGGGGGGTATACAGGCTGAGTTATGGATGGGGGGGGTATACAGGCTGAGTTATGGATGGGGGGTATACAGGCTGAGTTATGGATGGGGGGGGGTATACAGGCTGAGTTATGGATGGGGGGGGGTATACAGGCTGAGTTATGGATGGGGGGGGGGGGGTACAGGCTGAGTTATGGATGGGGGGTATACAGGCTGAGTTATGGATGGGGGGGGTATACAGGCTGAGTTATGGATGGGGGGGGGTATACAGGCTGAGTTATGGATGGGGGGTATACAGGCTGAGTTATGGATGGGGGGGGGTACAGGCTGAGTTATGGATGGGGGGTATACAGGCTGAGTTATGGATGGGGGGCTGAGTTATGGATATACAGGCTGAGTTATGGATGGGGGGGGGGGGTATACAGGCTGAGTTATGGATGGGGGGGTATACAGGCTGAGTTATGGATGGGGGGGGGTATACAGGCTGAGTTATGGATGGGGGGTATACAGACTGAGTTATGGATGGGGGGGGGTATACAGGCTGAGTTATGGATGGGGGGGTATACAGGCTGAGTTATGGATGGGGGGGGGTATACAGACTGAGTTATGGATGGGGGGTATACAGACTGAGTTATGGATGGGGGGGTATACAGGCTGAGTTATGGATGGGGGGTATACAGGCTGAGTTATGGATGGGGGGGGGGCTATACAGGCTGAGTTATGGATGGGGGGTATACAGGCTGAGTTATGGATGGGGGGGGGTATACAGACTGAGTTATGGATGGGGGGGTATACAGGCTGAGTTATGGATGGGGGGGGGTATACAGACTGAGTTATGGATGGGGGGTATACAGGCTGAGTTATGGATGGGGGGGTATACAGACTGAGTTATGGATGGGGGGGTATACAGGCTGAGTTATGGATGGGGGGGTATACAGGCTGAGTTATGGATGGGGGGGGGTATACAGGCTGAGTTATGGATGGGGGGTATATACAGGCTGAGTTATGGATGGGGGGGGGTATACAGGCTGAGTTATGGATGGGGGGTATACAGGCTGAGTTATGGATGGGGGGGGGGGGGTATACAGGCTGAGTTATGGATGGGGGGGGGGGTATACAGGCTGAGTTATGGATGGGGGGGGGTATACAGGCTGAGTTATGGATGGGGGGGGGGTATACAGGCTGAGTTATGGATGGGGGGGGGGGGTATACAGGCTGAGTTATGGATGGGGGGGGGTATACAGGCTGAGTTATGGATGGGGGTATACAGGCTGAGTTATGGATGGGGGGGGTATACAGGCTGAGTTATGGATGGGGGGGTATACAGGCTGAGTTATGGATGGGGGGGTATACAGGCTGAGTTATGGATGGGGGGGTATATAGACTGAGTTATGGATGGGGGGGGGTATACAGGCTGAGTTATGGATGGGGGGGGGTATATAGGCTGAGTTATGGATGGGGGGTATACAGGCTGAGTTATGGATGGGGGGGGGGTATACAGGCTGAGTTATGGATGGGGGGGTATACAGGCTGAGTTATGGATGGGGGGGGGGGGTATACAGGCTGAGTTATGGATGGGGGGGGTATACAGGCTGAGTTATGGATGGGGGGGGTATACAGGCTGAGTTATGGATGGGGGGGTATACAGGCTGAGTTATGGATGGGGGGGTATACAGGCTGAGTTATGGATGGGGGGGTATACAGGCTGAGTTATGGATGGGGGGGGGTATACAGGCTGAGTTATGGATGGGGGGGTATACAGGCTGAGTTATGGATGGGGGGGTATACAGGCTGAGTTATGGATGGGGGGGGTATACAGGCTGAGTTATGGATGGGGGGGGGCTGAGTTATGGATGGGGGGGTATACAGGCTGAGTTATGGATGGGGGGGGGTATACAGGCTGAGTTATGGATGGGGGGGTATACAGGCTGAGTTATGGATGGGGGGGCTGAGTTATATGGGGGGGGGGGTATACAGGCTGAGTTATGGATGGGGGGGGTATACAGGCTGAGTTATGGATGGGGGGTATACAGGCTGAGTTATGGATGGGGGGGGGGTATACAGGCTGAGTTATGGATGGGGGGGGGTATACAGGCTGAGTTATGGATGGGGGGGCTATACAGGCTGAGTTATGGATGGGGGGGGCTGAGTTATGGATGGGGGGGGTATACAGGCTGAGTTATGGATGGGGGGGTATACAGGCTGAGTTATGGATGGGGGGGGTATACAGGCTGAGTTATGGATGGGGGGGGTATACAGGCTGAGTTATGGATGGGGGTATACAGGCTGAGTTATGGATGGGGGGGGGTATACAGGCTGAGTTATGGATGGGGGGGTATACAGGCTGAGTTATGGATGGGGGGGGTATACAGGCTGAGTTATGGATGGGGGGGGGTATACAGGCTGAGTTATGGATGGGGGGGCTGAGTATACAGGCTGAGTTATGGATGGGGGGGGGGCATACAGGCTGAGTTATGGATGGGGGGGTATACAGGCTGAGTTATGGATGGGGGGGTATACAGGCTGAGTTATGGATGGGGGGGGTTATGGATATACAGGCTGAGTTATGGATGGGGGGGTATACAGGCTGAGTTATGGATGGGGGTATACAGGCTGAGTTATGGATGGGGGGGGGTATACAGGCTGAGTTATGGATGGGGGGGTATACAGACTGAGTTATGGATGGGGGGGGTATACAGGCTGAGTTATGGATGGGGGGGTATACAGGCTGAGTTATGGATGGGGGGTATACAGGCTGAGTTATGGATGGGGGGTATACAGGCTGAGTTATGGATGGGGGGTATACAGGCTGAGTTATGGATGGGGGGGTATACAGACTGAGTTATGGATGGGGGGGGGTATACAGGCTGAGTTATGGATGGGGGGTATACAGGCTGAGTTATGGATGGGGGGGGTATACAGGCTGAGTTATGGATGGGGGGGTATACAGCTGAGTTATGGATGGGGGGGTATACAGGCTGAGTTATGGATGGGGGGGGGGTATACAGGCTGAGTTATGGATGGGGGGGGGTATACAGGCTGAGTTATGGATGGGGGGGTATACAGGCTGAGTTATGGATGGGGGGGTATACAGGCTGAGTTATGGATGGGGGGGGGTATACAGGCTGAGTTATGGATGGGGGGGGGTATACAGGCTGAGTTATGGATGGGGGGGGGTATACAGGCTGAGTTATGGATGGGGGGGGGGTATACAGGCTGAGTTATGGATGGGGGGGTATACAGGCTGAGTTATGGATGGGGGGGGTATACAGGCTGAGTTATGGATGGGGGGGTATACAGGCTGAGTTATGGATGGGGGGGGGGGTATACAGGCTGAGTTATGGATGGGGGGTATACAGCCTGAGTTATGGATGGGGGGGGCTATACAGGCTGAGTTATGGATGGGGGGGTATACAGACTGAGTTATGGATGGGGGGGGGTATACAGGCTGAGTTATGGATGGGGGGGGGGGTATACAGACTGAGTTATGGATGGGGGGGTATACAGGCTGAGTTATGGATTGGGGGGGTATACAGCTGAGTTATGGATGGGGGGGGGTATACAGGCTGAGTTATGGATGGGGGGGGGGTATACAGGCTGAGTTATGGATGGGGGGGGTATACAGACTGAGTTATGGATGGGGGGGGTATACAGGCTGAGTTATGGATGGGGGGGGGTATACAGGCTGAGTTATGGATGGGGGGGTATACAGGCTGAGTTATGGATGGGGGGGGGGGGGTATACAGGCTGAGTTATGGATGGGGGGTATACAGGCTGAGTTATGGATGGGGGGGGCTGAGTTATGGATGGGGGGTGGCTGAGTTATACAGGCTGAGTTATGGATGGGGGGTATACAGGCTGAGTTATGGATGGGGGTATACAGGCTGAGTTATGGATGGGGGTATACAGGCTGAGTTATGGATGGGGGGGTATACAGGCTGAGTTATGGATGGGGGGTATACAGGCTGAGTTATGGATGGGGGGGGGTATACAGGCTGAGTTATGGATGGGGGGGTATACAGGCTGAGTTATGGATGGGGGGGTATACAGGCTGAGTTATGGATGGGGGGTATACAGGGGGTTATGGATGGATGGGGGTATACAGGCTGAGTTATGGATGGGGGGGTATACAGGCTGAGTTATGGATGGGGGGGGGGGCTGAGTTATGGATGGGGGTATACAGGCTGAGTTATGGATGGGGGGGGGTATACAGGCTGAGTTATGGATGGGGGGGGGAGTTATGGATATACAGGCTGAGTTATGGATGGGGGGGGGCATACAGGCTGAGTTATGGATGGGGGGTATACAGGCTGAGTTATGGATGGGGGGGTATACAGGCTGAGTTATGGATGGGGGGTATACAGGCTGAGTTATGGATGGGGGGGTATACAGGCTGAGTTATGGATGGGGGGTATACAGGCTGAGTTATGGATGGGGGGTATACAGGCTGAGTTATGGATGGGGGGGGGTATACAGGCTGAGTTATGGATGGGGGGGGGTATACAGGCTGAGTTATGGATGGGGGTATACAGGCTGAGTTATGGATGGGGGGTATACAGGCTGAGTTATGGATGGGGGGTATACAGGCTGAGTTATGGATGGGGGGGTATACAGGCTGAGTTATGGATGGGGGGTATACAGGCTGAGTTATGGATGGGGGGGTATACAGGCTGAGTTATGGATGGGGGGGGGTATACAGGCTGAGTTATGGATGGGGGGTATACAGGCTGAGTTATGGATGGGGGGGTATACAGGCTGAGTTATGGATGGGGGCATACAGGCTGAGTTATGGATGGGGGTATACAGACTGAGTTATGGATGGGGGTATACAGGCTGAGTTATGGATGGGGGGGGGGTATACAGGCTGAGTTATGGATGGGGGGGGTATACAGGCTGAGTTATGGATGGGGGGTATACAGGCTGAGTTATGGATGGGGGGGTATACAGGCTGAGTTATGGATGGGGGGACTGAGTTATGGATGGGGGGGTATACAGACTGAGTTATGGATGGGGGGGGGTATACAGGCTGAGTTATGGATGGGGGGGGTATACAGGCTGAGTTATGGATGGGGGGGGGGGCTATACAGACTGAGTTATGGATGGGGGGGGTATACAGGGAGTTATGGATGGGGGGGGGTATACAGGCTGAGTTATGGATGGGGGTATACAGGCTGAGTTATGGATGGGGGGGGGGAGTATACAGGCTGAGTTATGGATGGGGGGGTATACAGGCTGAGTTATGGATGGGGGGGTATACAGGCTGAGTTATGGATGGGGGGGTATACAGGCTGAGTTATGGGGGGTATGGGAGTTATGGATGGGGGTATACAGGCTGAGTTATGGATGGGGGGGGCATACAGGCTGAGTTATGGATGGGGGGGCTGAGTTATGGATGGGGGGGGGGTATACAGGCTGAGTTATGGATGGGGGTATACAGGATGGGGGGGTATACTGAGTTATGGATGGGGGGGCTGAGTTATGGATGGGGGGGCATACAGGCTGAGTTATGGATGGGGGGTATACAGGCTGAGTTATGGATGGGGGGTATACAGGCTGAGTTATGGATGGGGGGGTATACAGGCTGAGTTATGGATGGGGGGTATACAGGCTGAGTTATGGATGGGGGTATACAGGCTGAGTTATGGATGGGGGGGGGTACAGGCTGAGTTATGGATGGGGGGTATACAGGCTGAGTTATGGATGGGGGGTATACAGGCTGAGTTATGGATGGGGGTATACAGGCTGAGTTATGGATGGGGGTATACAGGCTGAGTTATGGATGGGGGGGGTATACAGGCTGAGTTATGGATGGGGGGGTATACAGGCTGAGTTATGGATGGGGGGGTATACAGGCTGAGTTATGGATGGGAGGGATGGGGGGGGTATACAGGCTGAGTTATGGATGGGGGGTATACAGGCTGAGTTATGGATGGGGGGGTATACAGGCTGAGTTATGGATGGGGGTATACAGGCTGAGTTATGGATGGGGGGGTATACAGGCTGAGTTATGGATTACAGGGGATGGGGGGTATACAGGCTGAGTTATGGATGGGGGGTATACAGGCTGAGTTATGGATGGGGGGGGGTATACAGGCTGAGTTATGGATGGGGGGGGTATACAGGCTGAGTTATGGATGGGGGGGGGTATACAGGCTGAGTTATGGATGGGGGGGTATACAGGCTGAGTTATGGATGGGGGGTATACAGGCTGAGTTATGGATGGGGGGGTATACAGGCTGAGTTATGGATGGGGGGTATACAGGCTGAGTTATGGATGGGGGGGGGTATACAGGCTGAGTTATGGATGGGGGGACTGGTATACAGGCTGAGTTATGGATGGGGGGGTATACAGGCTGAGTTATGGATGGGGGGTATACAGGCTGAGTTATGGATGGGGGGTATACAGGCTGAGTTATGGATGGGGGTATACAGGCTGAGTTATGGATGGGGGGTATACAGGCTGAGTTATGGATGGGGGGGTATACAGGCTGAGTTATGGATTGGGGGGTATACAGGCTGAGTTATGGATGGGGGGGTATACAGGCTGAGTTATGGATATGGATTATGGATGGGGGTATACAGGCTGAGTTATGGATGGGGGGTATACAGGCTGGAGTTATGGATGGGGGGGGGCATACAGGCTGAGTTATGGATGGGGGGGTATACAGCCTGAGTTATGGATGGGGGGGGGGTATACAGGCTGAGTTATGGATGGGGGGTATACAGGCTGAGTTATGGATGGGGGGTATACAGGCTGAGTTATGGATGGGGGGGTATACAGGCTGAGTTATGGATGGGGGGGGTATACAGGCTGAGTTATGGATGGGGGGGGGTATACAGGCTGAGTTATGGATGGGGGGGGTATACAGGCTGAGTTATGGATGGGGGGGTATACAGGCTGAGTTATGGATGGGGGGTATACAGGCTGAGTTATGGATGGGGGGCTGAGTTATGGATGGGGGGGTATACAGGCTGAGTTATGGATGGGGGGTATACAGGCTGAGTTATGGATGGGGGGGTATACAGGCTGAGTTATGGATGGGGGTATACAGGCTGAGTTATGGATGGGGGGGTATACAGGCTGAGTTATGGATGGGGGTATACAGGCTGAGTTATGGATGGGGGGGAGTGATGGGGGTATACAGGCTTATGGATGGGGGGGTATACAGGCTGAGTTATGGATGGGGGGGCATACAGGCTGAGTTATGGATGGGGGGGGTATACAGGCTGAGTTATGGATGGGGGGGGTATACAGAGCTGGAGTTAGTTATGGATGGGGGGGGGGGGGGGGTATACAGGCTATGGGGGGGTATAGGCTGAGTTATGGATGGGGGGCATACAGGCTGAGTTATGGATGGGGGGTATACAGGCTGAGTTATGGATGGGGGGGGGGTATACAGGCTGAGTTATGGATGGGGGTATACAGGCTGAGTTATGGATGGGGGGATGGGGGGTATACAGGCTGAGTTATGGATGGGGGGGTATACAGGCTGAGTTATGGATGGGGGGTATACAGACTGAGTTATGGATGGGGGGGCTGGTATACAGGCTGAGTTATGGATGGGGGGGTATACAGGCTGAGTTATGGATGGGGGGGTATACAGGCTGAGTTATGGATTGGGGGTATACAGGCTGAGTTATGGATGGGGGGGCATACAGGCTGAGTTATGGATGGGGGGGTATACAGGCTGAGTTATGGATGGGGGAGTTATGATGGGGGGTATACAGGCTGAGTTATGGATGGGGGGGGGGGTATACAGGCTGAGTTATGGATGGGGGGTATACAGGCTGAGTTATGGATGGGGGTATACAGGCTGAGTTATGGATGGGGGGGGTATACAGGCTGAGTTATGGATGGGGGGGGGGGGTATACAGGCTGAGTTATGGATGGGGGGGGTATACAGGCTGAGTTATGGATGGGGGTATACAGGCTGAGTTATGGATGGGGGTATACAGGCTGAGTTATGGATGGGGGGGCTATACAGGCTGAGTTATGGATGGGGGGGGCTGAGTTATGGATGGGGGGTATACAGCCTGAGTTATGGATGGGGGTATACAGGCTGAGTTATGGATGGGGGGGGGATGGGGGTATACAGGCTGAGTTATGGATGGGGGGGGGGTATACAGGCTGAGTTATGGATGGGGGGTATACAGGCTGAGTTATGGATGGGGGGTATACAGGCTGAGTTATGGATGGGGGGGTATACAGGCTGAGTTATGGATGGGGGGTATACAGCCTGAGTTATGGATGGGGGGGGTATACAGGCTGAGTTATGGATGGGGGGGGGGGTATACAGCCTGAGTTATGGATGGGGGGGGGGTATACAGGCTGAGTTATGGATGGGGGGGGTATACAGGCTGAGTTATGGATGGGGGGGTATACAGGCTGAGTTATGGATGGGGGGGGGGGTATACAGACTGAGTTATGGATTGGGGGGTATACAGGCTGAGTTATGGATTGGGGGGTATACAGGCTGAGTTATGGATTGGGGGGGGGGGTATACAGGCTGAGTTATGGATGGGGGGTATACAGGCTGAGTTATGGATTGGGGGGGGGGGGTATACAGGCTGAGTTATGGATGGGGGGGTATACAGGCTGAGTTATGGATGGGGGGTATACAGGCTGAGTTATGGATGGGGGGGGGGTATACAGGCTGAGTTATGGATGGGGGGGGGTATATAGACTGAGTTATGGGGGGGGTATACAGGCTGAGTTATGGATTGGGGGGTATACAGCCTGAGTTATGGATGGGGGGTATACAGGCTGAGTTATGGATGGGGGGGTATACAGGCTGAGTTATGGATGGGGGGTATATAGACTGAGTTATCGATGGGGGGGGGTATACAGGCTGAGTTATGGATGGGGGGGGGTATATAGACTGAGGATGGGGGGTATACAGGCTGAGTTATGGATTGGGGGGGGTATACAGCCTGAGTTATGGATGGGGGTATACAGGCTGAGTTATGGATGGGGGGGTATACAGGCTGAGTTATGGATTGGGGGTATACAGCCTGAGTTATGGATGGGGGGGGTATACAGGCTGAGTTATGGATGGGGGGGTATACAGGCTGAGTTATGGATGGGGGGGTATACAGGCTGAGTTATGGATGGGGGGGGGGGTATACAGGCTGAGTTATGGATGGGGGTATACAGGCTGAGTTATGGATGGGGGTATACAGGCTGAGTTATGGATGGGGGGTATACAGGCTGAGTTATGGATGGGGGGGTATACAGGCTGAGTTATGGATGGGGGGTATACAGGCTGAGTTATGGATGGGGGGGTATACAGGCTGAGTTATGGATGGGGGGGTATACAGGCTGAGTTATGGATGGGGGGGGGGGGTTATGGATATACAGGCTGAGTTATGGATGGGGGGTATACAGGCTGAGTTATGGATGGGGGGGTATACAGGCTGAGTTATGGATGGGGTGGGGGTATACAGGCTGAGTTATGGATGGGGGGTATACAGGCTGAGTTATGGATGGGGGGTATACAGGCTGAGTTATGGATGGGGGGGGGGTATACAGGCTGAGTTATGGATGGGGGGGGTATACAGGCTGAGTTATGGATGGGGGGGTATACAGGCTGAGTTATGGATGGGGGGGGGTATACAGGCTGAGTTATGGATGGGGGTGGTATACAGGCTGAGTTATGGATGGGGGGGGGTATACAGGCTGAGTTATGGATGGGGGGGGTATACAGGCTGAGTTATGGATGGGGGGGTATACAGGCTGAGTTATGGATGGGGGGGTATACAGGCTGAGTTATGGATGGGGGGTATACAGGCTGAGTTATGGATGGGGGGTATACAGGCTGAGTTATGGATGGGGGGGTATACAGGCTGAGTTATGGATGGGGGGGGGGGTATACAGGCTGAGTTATGGATGGGGGGGTATACAGGCTGAGTTATGGATGGGGGGGGGGGGGGTATACAGGCTGAGTTATGGATGGGGGGTATACAGGCTGAGTTATGGATGGGGGGGGGTATACAGGCTGAGTTATGGATGGGGGGGTATACAGGCTGAGTTATGGATGGGGGGGGGCTGAGTTATGGATGGGGGGGTATACAGGCTGAGTTATGGATGGGGGGTATACAGGCTGAGTTATGGATGGGGGTATACAGGCTGAGTTATGGATGGGGGGGTATACAGGCTGAGTTATGGATGGGGGGGTATACAGGCTGAGTTATGGATGGGGGGGGGTATACAGGCTGAGTTATGGATGGGGGGGGGGGTATACAGGCTGAGTTATGGATGGGGGGGGTTATGGATATACAGGAGTTATGGATGGGGGGTATACAGGCTGAGTTATGGATGGGGGGGTATACAGGCTGAGTTATGGATGGGGGGTATACAGGCTGAGTTATGGATGGGGGGGTATACAGGCTGAGTTATGGATGGGGGGGGGTATACAGGCTGAGTTATGGATGGGGGGTATACAGGCTGAGTTATGGATGGGGGGTATACAGGCTGAGTTATGGATGGGGGGGCATACAGGCTGAGTTATGGATGGGGGGGTATACAGGCTGAGTTATGGATGGGGGTATACAGGCTGAGTTATGGATGGGGGTATACAGGCTGAGTTATGGATGGGGGGGTATACAGGCTGAGTTATGGATGGGGGGGGTATACAGGCTGAGTTATGGATGGGGGGTATACAGGCTGAGTTATGGATGGGGGGGTATACAGGCTGAGTTATGGATGGGGGTATACAGGCTGAGTTATGGATGGGGGGGGGGTATACAGGCTGAGTTATGGATGGGGGGGGGTATACAGGCTGAGTTATGGATGGGGGTATACAGGCTGAGTTATGGATGGGGGGTATACAGGCTGAGTTATGGATGGGGGGTATACAGGCTGAGTTATGGATGGGGGGGGGGGTATACAGGCTGAGTTATGGATGGGGGGGGTATACAGGCTGAGTTATGGATGGGGGTATACAGACTGAGTTATGGATGGGGGGGGGGGGGGGTATACAGGCTGAGTTATGGATGGGGGGTATACAGGCTGAGTTATGGATGGGGGTATACAGGCTGAGTTATGGATGGGGGGGGTATACAGACTGAGTTATGGATGGGGGGGTATACAGGCTGAGTTATGGATGGGGGGGGGGGTATACAGGCTGAGTTATGGATGGGGGGTATACAGGCTGAGTTATGGATGAGGGGTATACAGACTGAGTTATGGATGGGGGGGTATACAGGCTGAGTTATGGATGGGGGGGTATACAGGCTGAGTTATGGATGGGGGGGTATACAGGCTGAGTTATGGATGGGGGGGGTATACAGGCTGAGTTATGGATGGGGGGGGGGTATACAGGCTGAGTTATGGATGGGGGGGTATACAGGCTGAGTTATGGATGGGGGGGTATACAGGCTGAGTTATGGATGGGGGGGTATACAGGCTGAGTTATGGATGGGGGGGGTATACAGGCTGAGTTATGGATGGGGGGTATACAGGCTGAGTTATGGATGGGGGGGGGGGTATACAGGCTGAGTTATGGATGGGGGGGTATACAGGCTGAGTTATGGATGGGGGGGCTGAGTTATATACAGGCTGAGTTATGGATGGGGGGGGCTGAGTATACAGGCTGAGTTATGGATGGGGGTATACAGGCTGAGTTATGGATGGGGGGGGGCTGATACAGGCTGAGTTATGGATGGGGGGTATACAGGCTGAGTTATGGATGGGGGGTATACAGGCTGAGTTATGGATGGGGGGGGTATACAGGCTGAGTTATGGATGGGGGGGGTATACAGGCTGAGTTATGGATGGGGGGTATACAGGCTGAGTTATGGATGGGGGTATACAGGCTGAGTTATGGATGGGGGGGTATACAGGCTGAGTTATGGATGGGGGGGGTATACAGGCTGAGTTATGGATGGGGGGTATACAGGCTGAGTTATGGATGGGGGGGTATACAGGCTGAGTTATGGATGGGGGGTATACAGACTGAGTTATGGATGGGGGGGTATACAGGCTGAGTTATGGATGAGTTATGGATGGGGGGTATACAGGCTGAGTTATGGATGGGGGGTATACAGGCTGAGTTATGGATGGGGGGGGTATACAGACTGAGTTATGGATGGGGGGTATACAGGATGGGGGGGTGAGTTATGGATGGGGGGGCATACAGGCTGAGTTATGGATGGGGGGGGTATACAGGCTGAGTTATGGATGGGGGGGGGTATACAGGCTGAGTTATGGATGGGGGGGGGGTATACAGGCTGAGTTATGGATGGGGGGGGGTATACAGGCTGAGTTATGGATGGGGGGGTATACAGGCTGAGTTATGGATGGGGGGTATACAGGCTGAGTTATGGATGGGGGGGTATACAGGCTGAGTTATGGATGGGGGGGTATACAGGCTGAGTTATGGATGGGGGGGGGGTATACAGGCTGAGTTATGGATGGGGGGGTATACAGGCTGAGTTATGGATGGGGGGGGGCTGAGTTATGGATGGGGGGGGTATACAGGCTGAGTTATGGATGGGGGGGTATACAGGCTGAGTTATGGATGGGGGGGTATACAGGCTGAGTTATGGATGGGGGGGATATACAGGAGTTATGGATGGATGGGGGGTATACAGGCTGAGTTATGGATGGGGGGGGGTATACAGCCTGAGTTATGGATGGGGGGGGGTATACAGCCTGAGTTATGGATGGGGGGTATACAGCCTGAGTTATGGATGGGGGGGGTATACAGGCTGAGTTATGGATGGGGGGGTATACAGGCTGAGTTATGGATGGGGGGGTATACAGGCTGAGTTATGGATTGGGGGGGTATACAGCCTGAGTTATGGATGGGGGGGGTATACAGGCTGAGTTATGGATTGGGGGGGTATACAGCCTGAGTTATGGATGGGGGGGTATACAGGCTGAGTTATGGATGGGGGGGGGTATACAGACTGAGTTATGGATGGGGGGGGGGGTATACAGGCTGAGTTATGGATGGGGGGGGTATACAGGCTGAGTTATGGATGGGGGGGTATACAGGCTGAGTTATGGATGGGGGGGCTATACAGGCTGAGTTATGGATGGGGGGGGGTATACAGGCTGAGTTATGGATGGGGGGTATACAGGCTGAGTTATGGATGGGGGGGTATACAGACTGAGTTATGGATGGGGGGGTATACAGGCTGAGTTATGGATGGGGGGGGGTATACAGGCTGAGTTATGGATGGGGGGGTATACAGACTGAGTTATGGATGGGGGGTATACAGGCTGAGTTATGGATGGGGGGTATACAGGCTGAGTTATGGATGGGGGGGTATACAGGCTGAGTTATGGATGGGGGTATACAGGCTGAGTTATGGATGGGATGGGGGGGGGTATACAGACTGAGTTATGGATGGGGGGGTATACAGGCTGAGTTATGGATGTGTGATATAGTATATTAATGACAGTGTGTATAGAAACTGGAGCCGGAGAGGACAGACAGCTCAGAGGTTCTTTATTTTGGCTTTTTAGTGGCTACAGCCAATAGCATTGTTTCAGCCATTAAACAACGAAACTACTACTTGGAGACAGAATATTACTCTGACTGTGTACCAAATGGGACCCTTTATATTCCTGATCGGCCCCTGGTCAACAGGAGAGCACTATAAAGGGACCAGGGTACTGTCCTGTGTACCAAATGGGACCCTGTGTGTCTGTCTGTCTGTTTGTCTGTCTGTCTGTCTTTCTTTCTCTCTCTCGCTGTCTGTCTCTCTCTATCTTTCAAAAATACACAATGATTTAGCTGGGACCTCAGGCACTTTAGCTGTGTGTGTGTGTGTGTGTGTGTGTGTGTGTGTGTGTGTGTGTGTGTGTGTGTGTGTGTGTGTGTGTGTGTGTGTGTGTGTGTGTGTGTGTGTGTGTGTGTGTGTGTGTGTGTGTGTGTGTGTGTGTGTGTGTGTGTGTGTGTGTGTGTGTGTTTGCATGCGTGCGTGTGTGTGTGTGCGTGTTTGTGTGTGTTGTCACCCTGATAAACGAGTGAGTCTGAGAGAGGCTGAGATGTAGTCTCCAATAAAATCAGTTCTGCATCGAACCCAAAACCACAAGCTTGTAGAAAACCAACTGTAATCAATTATTTCCTCCTTTTCAAGTTTCTGTTTTCTTTCGCTGTCCTCCTCCTGACCTCACCCCCATCTCCTCCCTGTCTCTTCTCCTACACTCCATCCATCGCTGTCCTCCTCCTGACCTCACCCCAATACCCTCCCTGTCTCTTCTCCTACACTCCATCCCTCGCTGTCTTCTCCTCTAATTAGTGAAATTAGCGTTTCAGACTAATTTAACAGTCTCTCTGGAACTCTGTTTTATAACCTTGCAGAAGGTTTAGGAGAGAGAGAGAGAGAGAGAGAGAGAGAGAGAGAGAGAGAGAGAGAGAGAGAGAGAGAGAGAGAGAGAGAGAGAGAGAGAGAGAGAGAGAGAGAGAGAGAGAGAGAGAGAGAGAGAGAGAGAGAGAGAGAGAGAGAGAGAGAGAGATTCCCAGTAGGTATTGTGGATCACAGTCAGACAGGCAGTTCTGCTGGCAGCCAGGCAGGAAAACAGGGCTGGCCTCTGTCCCAAATGGCACCCTATTCCCTATGGGCCCTTAGGCAAATGTAGTGTACTATAACATGATCGGGTGCCATTTGGGACACATGGCCAGGTTTATACAGACTAACAGAGGGATTTGATTTCCCTTAAACCAAGCACATCTCATTCAGCATGGGAACATGTCTGTTTAGACTGGGCCCATTGTGACAGAGTGAATAAGGAGGACAGTGTGAATCGTGTGTTTAGACTTGGCCCATTGTGACAGAGTGAATAAGGAGGACAGTGTGAATAGTGTGAATGTCTGTTTAGACTGGGCTCATTGTGACAGAGTGAATAAGGACGACAGTGTGAATCGTGTGAATGTCTGTTTAGACTGGGCTCATTGTGACAGAGTGAATAAGGAGGACAGTGTGAATAGTGTGAATGTCTGTTTAGACTGGGCCCATTGTGACAGAGTGAATAAGGAGGACAGTGTGAATAGTTTGAATGTCTGTTTAGACTGGGCCCATTGTGCCAGAGTGAATAAGGAGGACAGTGTGAATAGTGTGAATGTTTTCGGGGGGGAGGGGGGGGGGGTTGTTATTAAGGAACCAGGAGCATTTTAAAACATGGAGAAGAAATATAAGTGACAAAGTTAAACAACAATAAGAATCTTACCCATTATGCATTGCAGTGGGGTCATATGTCAACGTCATGCCACTCTGAAAGGAAAGAATATGAATATGGTTATGATAAGGTTATGCTATGGTTATGATAAGGTTATGATAAGGTTATGCTATGGTTATGATAAGGTTATGATAAGGTTATGCTATGGTTATGATTCGGTTATGATAAGGTTATGCTATGGTTATGATAAGGTTATGATAAGGTTATGGTATGGTTGTGGTATGGTTATGATATGGTTATGATAAGGTTATGCTATGGTTATGATTCGGTTATGATTATGTTATGCTATGGTTATGATAAGGTTATGATAAGGTTATGCTATGGTTATGATTCGGTTATGATAAGGTTATGCTATGGTTATGATTCGGTTATGATAAGGTTATGCTATGGTTATGATAAGGTTATGATAAAGTTATGGTATGGTTGTGGTATGGTTATGATTCGGTTATGATAAGGTTATGCTATGGTTATGATAAGGTTATGATAAGGTTATGGTATGGTTGTGGTATGGTTATGATATGGTTATGATAAGGTTATGCTATGGTTATGATTCGGTTATGATAAGGTTATGCTATGGTTATGATTCGGTTATGATAAGGTTATGGTATGGTTGTGGTATGGTTATGATATGGTTATGATAAGGTTATGCTATGGTTATGATTCGGTTATGATAAGGTTATGCTATGGTTATGATTCGGTTATGATAAGGTTATGGTATGGTTGTGGTATGGTTATGATATGGTTATGATAAGGTTATGCTATGGTTATGATTCGGTTATGATAAGGTTATGCTATGGTTATGATTCGGTTATGATAAGGTTATGGTATGGTTGTGGTATGGTTATGATATGGTTATGATAAGGTTATGCTATGGTTATGATTCGGTTATGATAAGGTTATGCTATGGTTATGATTCGGTTATGATAAGGTCATGATAAGGTTGTGTCGTGTCTTTACTATCATTAAATTGAAGACTTATAGTTTTTATCAAAAATTATCTGTAATTAGTATTACACGATCAATTGATTAATCATGTAACTGTATTTAACTAGGAAGTCGGGGCACCAAGGAAAATATTCAGATTACAAAGTTATCATTTCCTAAAATAACTTATAAGTTAACAGATATTTTATCTGATCAATTAGTCTTCGAATTAATGAATTATTTACCTTAACTCACGTTAGTCTCATTGCAAATGTCGTAAATTGTTGGTTATCTGCACAAACCCAGTCTTCACTATGAGTCATCCCATACATCAATTGTCTTAAATCATTTATTTATTACTAACTAAGTAATTCACAGAAACGCATAAACAAACAGTAAATATGGTTACAAGAAATGATAGAATGTGCCCCTAGTGGGCTAAACCGGTATGGTAGGAGAATGTGCCCCTAGTGGGCTAAACCGGTATGGTAGGAGAATGTGCCCCTAGTGGGCTAAACCGGTATGGTAGGAGAATGTGCCCCTAGTGGGCTAAACCGGTATGGTAGGAGAATGTGCCCCTAGTGGGCTAAACCGGTATGGTAGGAGAATGTGCCCCTAGTGGGCTAAACCGGTATGGTAGGAGAATGTGCCCCTAGTGGGCTAAACCGGTATGGTAGGAGAATGTGCCCCTAGTGGGCTAAACCGGTATGGTAGGAGAATGTGCCCCTAGTGGGCTAAACCGGTATGGTAGGAGAATGTGCCCCTAGTGGGCTAAACCGGTATGGTAGGAGAATGTGCCCCTAGTGGGCTAAACCGGTATGGTAGGAGAATGTGCCCCTAGTGGGCTAAAGGGAAGTGGGGTCGACTGAGAAGTCACGACAGAGTGATAATTATAACAATTGAAATGCTAATCCTCCTCACTCATTCGGGAACAATTGCAATCACTAAATATATTTACACGCAGTGCGTCGTCTTGATCGCTGGTGATTTTATTATTTTTTCTTTTGTGGAATTCTCTCTCTCTCTCTCTCTCTCTCTCTCTCTCTCTCTCTCTCTCTCTCTCTGTCTCTCTCTCTCTCTCTCTCTCTCTCTCTCTCTCTCTCTCTCTGTTGTGGTTAGAGTGGATTGTTCAGAGTGACATTCATTTGTTTTGTTATATAATGATTGTTTCGACGGTTGTCGTTCTTCGCGTTCAATGATACCGAATTCCGAGCTGCAGACTAGTAATTAATATCAAAGACTTGTTCTCATTCTGTCAGTATCGATAGTCTAAGAGTGTAACCACGTGGTTTGGTTAAAAAGATTCAGCAATGGTCTACAACCTTTGTCCCCCTCCTAACGGAGAGAAACATGGTCTGCTGATAATTTCTCAAAGTTGGGTTTTATTCGGAATGGCAGAAGAGGGCTGTCCCCGGACGCCTGACCCTAACTGTGCTCAGGAGCGGTCCAGGACGCCTGACCCTAACTGGACTCAGGGGCGGTCCAGGACGTCTGACCCTAACTGGGCTCAGGGGCGGTCCAGGACGTCTGACCCTAACTGGACTCAGGGGCGGTCCAGGACGTCTGACCCTAACTGGACTCAGGGGCGGTCCAGGACGTCTGACCCTAACTGGGCTCAGGAGCGGTCCAGGATGTCTGACCCTAACTGGGCTCAGGAGCGGTCCAGGATGTCTGACCCTAACTGGGCTCAGGAGCGGTCCAGGATGTCTGACCCTAACTGGGCTCAGGAGCGGTCCAGGAAGTCTGACCCTAACTGGGCTCAGGAGCGGTCCAGGAAGTCTGACCCTAACTGGGCTCAGGAGCGGTCCAGGACGTCTGACCCTAACTGGGCTCAGGAGCGGTCCAGGACGTCTGACCCTAACTGGGCTCAGGAGCGGTCCAGGACGCCTGACCCTAACTGGGCTCAGGAGCGGTCCAGGACGTCTGACCCTAACTGGGCTCAGGAGCGGTCCAGGACGTCTGACCCTAACTGGGCTCAGGAGCGGTCCAGGACGCCTGACCCTAACTGGACTCAGGAGCGGTCCAGGACGTCTGACCCTAACTGGGCTCAGGAGCGGTCCAGGACGTCTGACCCTAACTGGGCTCAGGACCTCATATCTGAGGCTATTATATAAACAGCGTTATGTTAATGTGGCCACACCGTCTCCCATGAGCTTCCCCAAGTTGTGCCAAACGGACCAGTTCGTAGCTGGATTCTTCACCAATCTTTTATACTTTCTCCGGAACATGACATTTGTTCGGACCTCAAGTTCTGTGAGGTGGAAGAAATTGCTTTGTTCTCTATGAAAATTCTCTCTCTATACTGTGTTGTCCATGAGGAGATCCTCAGGAATTTACGACGTATCTCTGACCTCAGCAACCTAGTTGAAGGAGGCAAAGGGGAGGCAGGGAAAAGGGGGATGGGGCTTGCTATACCCAAAGAGGCCAACGCCATGACAGTTGCATCTCACCTCTCCATCTCTGGTCCACGGTTGTCCGTTGTGGGGGTACTTGTTCTGGTTCAGCCTCTTCTTCTGTCCTCCATCTGCAAACTTACAGAGTAGGGGTTCTACAGGAGCTGTGTGTGTGTGAGAGAGAGAGAGAGAGAGAGAGAGAGAGAGAGAGAGAGAGAGAGAGAGAGAGAGAGAGAGAGAGAGAGAGAGAGAGAGAGAGAGAGAGAGAGAGAGAGAGAGAGAAACAGTTAAGAGCCACAGCCTGACTCTGCCCCCCCCAAACAAACCTTTCGGGATCCTGAAAAGTATTCAGACCCCTTCCCTGTCAACACATGTTGTTACGCCACAGCCTTATTCGGCAGGGTAGCCTAGTGGTTAGAGTGTAGAGGCGGCAGGGTAGCCTAGTGGTTAGAGTGTAGAGGTGGCAGGGTAGCCTAGTGGTTAGAGTGGAGAGGCAGCAGGGTAGCCTAGTGGTTAGAGTGTAGAGGCGGCAGGGTAGCCTAGTGGTTAGAGTGTAGAGGTGGCAGGGTAGCCTAGTGGTTAGAGTGTAGAGGTGGCAGGGTAGCCTAGTGGTTAGAGTGTAGAGGTTGCAGGGTAGCCTAGTGGTTAGAGCGTAGAGGCGGCAGGGTAGCCTAGTGGTTAGAGCGTAGAGGCGGCAGGGTAGCCTAGTGGTTAGAGCGTAGAGGCGGCAGGGTAGCCTAGTGGTTAGAGTGGAGGGGCGGCAGGGTAGCCTAGTGGTTAGAGTGTAGAGGAGGCAGGGTATCCTAGTGGTTAGAGTGTAGAGGCAGCAGGGTAGCCTAGTGGTTAGAGTGTAGAGGCAGCAGGGTATCCTAGTGGTTAGAGCGTAGAGGTGACAGGGTATCCTAGTGGTTAGAGCGTAGAGGTGGCAGGGTAGCCTAGTGGTTAGAGCGTAGAGGTGGCAGGGTAGCCTAGTGGTTAGAGTGTAGAGGAGACAGGGTAGCCTAGTGGTTAGAGCGTAGAGGTGGCAGGGTAGCCTAGTGGTTAGAGTGTAGAGGTGGCAGGGTAGCCTAGTGGTTAGAGTGTAGAGGAGGCAGGGTAGCCTAGTGGTTAGAGCGTAGAGGTGGCAGGGTAGCCTAGTGGTTAGAGTGTAGAGGTGGCAGGGTAGCCTAGTGGTTAGAGCGTTGGACTAGTAACCGAAAGGTTGCAAGATCGAATCCCCTAGAATCGGGATTCTTTGGGGTGGCAGGGTATCCTAGTGGTTAGAGCGTTGGACTAGTAACCGAAAGGTTGCAAGATCGAATCCCCTAGAATCGGGGATTCTTGGAGTGGCAGGGTAGCCTAGTGGTTAGAGCGTTGGACTAGTAACCGAAAGGTTGCAAGATCGAATCCCCTAGATTTGGGGATTCTTTAGGGTGGCAGGGTATCCTAGTGGTTAGAGCATTGTACTAGTAACCGGAAGGTTGCAAGTTCAAACCCCCGAGCTGACGAGGTTCAAAACTGTCGTTCTGCCCCTGAACAGACATGTACTAGATATGTACTATATATGTACTAGATATGTACTATATATGTACTATATATGTACTATATATGTACTATATATGTACTATATATGTACTAGACATGTACTATATATGTACTAGACATGTACTATATATGTACTATATATGTACTAGATATGTACTAGATATGTACTATATGTACTAGACATGTACTACTGGTCATGTACTATATATACTATATATGTACTACATGAACTAGATATGTACTAAATATCAACTGTATGTACTAGACATGTACTATATGTACTAGATATGTAACTATATTTACTGAACATATACTATATGTACTAGATATGTAACTATATTTACTGAACATATACTATATGTACTAGATATGTACTATATGTAACTATATTTACTGAACATGTATTATATGTACTAGATGTGTACTATATGTAACTATATTTACTGAACATGTACTATATGTACTAGATATGTACTATATGTAACTATATTTACTGAACATATACTATATGTACTAGATATGTACTATATGTAACTATATTTACTGAACATATACTATATGTACTAGATGTGTACTATATGTAACTATATTTACTGAACATATACTATATGTACTAGATATGTATATATGTACTGGACATTGGACACTGCCTGTATGGTGACGATGGAACCTCACATGATGGGACAGAGAGATACTGTAGACGAGATTAAACAACAAACATCACTAGACTCACAAACTGACATCTGAGAAGACAGAGAGAGGAGAAAGAGACGATTCAGAGTTCAACCTTGAACCAGACGGTCTGAATGACTAACACAACCCGCAGGCTACATGACTTTATATAAACACACACACACACACACACACACTGACATCTGAGAAGACAGAGAGAGGAGAAAGAGACGATTCAGAGTTCAACCTTGAACCAGACGGTCTGAATGACTAACACAACCCGCAGGCTACATGACTTTATACACACACACACACACACACACACTGACATCTGAGAAGACAGAGAGAGGAGAAAGAGACGATTCAGAGTTCAACCTTGAACCAGACTGTCATGTTTTGTCTTATATTGTCTTGTCATTTTGCTTTTCCTTCTGTTCGTTTTCCCCCTGCTGGTCTTTTTAGGTTCGTTCCCCTTTTTCTCTCTCCCTCTCTCTCTCTCTTCTATCGTTCCGTTCCTGCTCCCAGCTGTTCCTATTCCCCTAATCAATCATTTAGTCTTCCCACACCTGTTCCCTATCTTTTCCCCTGATTAGAGTCCCTATTTCTCCCCTTGTTTTCCGTTCCTGTCCTGTCGGATCCTTGTCTATTGTTCACCGTGCTGTGTCTGTGTATCGCCCTGTCGTGTCGTGTTTCCCTCAGATGCTGCGTGGTGAGCAGGTGTCTGAGTCTGCTACGTTCAAGTGCCTTCCCGAGGCAACCTGCAGTTCAAGATCGAGTCTCCAGTCTGTTCTCGTCATTACGAGTGGAATTGTGCTTTATGATTGTATTTTTACTTTACTGGATTAAAGACTCTGTTTTCGCCAAGTCGCTTTTGGGTCCTCATTCACCTGCATAACAGAAGGATCCGACCAAGAATGGACCCAGCGACTATGGATTCTCTCTACTCTACTCTCGAGTTCCAGGGAGCGATGCTCGGCAGACACGAGCAGGAATTGTCTGCTGCTCGCCATGCCGTTGAGACCCTGGCCGCTCAGGTCTCCGACCTCTCAGGACAGTATCAGAGTCTTCGTCTCGTGCCACCAGCTACTTCCGGGTCTTCCGAGCCTCCGGAACCTAGGGTTAATAACCCACCATGTTATTCTGGGCAGCCCACTGAGTGCCGCTCCTTTCTCACCCAGTGTGATATAGTGTTCTCTCTCCAACCCAACACATACTCAAGAGAGCTCGGATTGCCTACGTCATATCACTCCTTACTGGTCGGGCTCGGCAGTGGGGCACAGCTATCTGGGAGGCAAGCGCTGAGTGTACTAACAATTATCTGAACTTTAAAGAGGAGATGATAAGAGTTTTTGATCGTTCAGTTTTTGGGAAAGAAGCTTCCTGGTCCCTGTCTTCCCTATGTCAAGGTAATCGATCCATAACGGATTACTCTATAGAGTTTCGCACTCTTGCTGCCTCCAGTAACTGGAACGAGCAGGCGTTGCTCGCTCGTTTTCTGGAGGGACTCCACGCTAAGGTTAAGGATGAGATTCTCTCTCGGGAGGTTCCATCCAGCGTGGATTCTTTGATTGAACTCGCCATTCGCATTGAACGACGGGTAGATCTTCGTCACCGAGCTCATAGAAGAGAGCTCGCGTTAACTGTGTCTCCTCTCTCTCCGACACTACCATCTTTCCCCACTGACTCAGGTGTTGAGCCCATGCAGCTGGGGGGTATTCGCATTTCGACTAAGGAGAGGGAACGGAGAATCACCAACCGCCTCTGTCTCTATTGCGGTTCCGCTGGTCATTTTGTCATTTCATGTCCAGTTAAAGGCCAGAGCTCATCAGTAAGCGGAGGGCGACTGATAAGCGCTACTAGACGGTCCTCTCCGTCAAGTACCTGTACTACTTTACCGGTCCATCTACGCTGGACCGGATCGGCAGCTTCCTGCAGTGCATTAATAGACTCTGGGGCGGAGGGCTGTTTTATGGACGAAGCCTGGGCTCGGGAACATGACATTCCTCTCAGACAGTTAGGGAGCCCACGGTCATGTTCGCCTTGGATGGTAGTCCTCTCCCCAGTATATTATGTGAAACACTACCTTTAACCCTCACTGTATCTGGTAACCATAGTGAGACCATTTCTTTTTTGATTTTTTGTTCACCTTTTACACCTGTTGTTTTGGGTCATCCCTGGCTAGTGTGTCATAATCCTTCTTTTGATTGGTCTAGTAATTCTATCCTTTCCTGGAACGTTTCTTGTCATGTGAAGTGTTTAATGTCTGCTATTTCTCCTGTTTGTTCTGTCCCCTCTTCTCAGGAGGAACCTGGTGATTTGACAGGAGTGCCGGAGGAATATCATGGTCTGCGCACGGTCTTCAGTCGGTCCAGAACCAACTCCCTTCCTCCTCACCGGTCGTATGATTGTTGTTCCGATCTCTTTAAGAAGCGTTTTGCATCCGCTCCTATCCTTGTTGCACCTGACGTCACTAAACAGTTTATTGTTGAGGTTGACGCGTCGGGGGTGGGCGTGGGAGCCATTCTGTCCCAGCGCTCCGATACTGACGATGGGGTCCACCCTTGTGCGTATTTTTCTCATCGCCTGTCACCGTCGGAACGTAACTATGATGTGGCTAACCGCGAACTGCTCGCCATCCGTTTAGCCCTAGGCAAATGGCGACAGTGGTTGGAGGGGCGACCGTTCCTTTTGTCGTTTGGACTGACCAAAGGAACCTTGAGTACATCCGTTCTGCCAAACGACTGAATGCGCGTCATGCTCGTTGGGCGTTGTTTTTCGCTCGTTTCGAGTTCGTTATTTCTTATTGCCCGGGTACTAAGAACACCAAGCCTCATGCTTTATCCCGTCTCTTTAGTTCTGCTGTGGCTTCTACCGATCCCGAGGGGATCCTTCCTGTTGGGCGTGTTGTCGGGTTGACAGTCTGGGGAATTGAAAGACAGGTTAAGCAAGCACTCACGCACACTGCGTCGCCGCGCGCTTATCCTATTAACCTTCTTTTCGTTCCTGTTTCTACTCGTCTGGCTGTTCTTCAGTGGGCTCACTCTGCCAAGTTAGCTGGCCATCCCGGCGTTCGAGGTACTCTTGCTTCTATTCGCCAGCGGTTTTGGTGGCCTACTCAGGAGCGTGACACGCGCCGTTTCGTGGCTGCGTGTTCGGACTGCGCGCTGAATAAGTCTGGTAATTTTTTTTCTGCTTCTGCTCCTGGTCTTGCTGGGTCTCAGTCTGTTCCCTGCCACCGCATCTCTCCTGGTCTTGTTCCTGCCCTTGCTGTGTCTCAGTCTGTCCCTAGTTGTTACTCTCCTGGCCTGTTTGGTCCTGTTTGCTCTAAAGCTTTCAGTTCTCTACCCGTGTCTCATTTTTTTTTTAGAGTAGTACCCTAGTTTCCCTTTTTATCGTTTTTCGTTACGGTCCTGAGGAGAGGAGTTGGGTTCTTTCTCGGGACGTGCTGGACCGTTTGTGATCTATGATTTCCTCCGTTGCCGCCAGTGTTCCTCCTCGAGAGCGCCAGGAGGCGCTCGGTGAGTGGGGGGGTACTGTCATGTTTTGTCTTATATTGTCTTGTCATTTTGCTTTTCCTTCTGTTCGTTTTCCCCCTGCTGGTCTTTTTAGGTTCGTTCCCCTTTTTCTCTCTCCCTCTCTCTCTCTCTTCTCTCTATCGTTCCGTTCCTGCTCCCAGCTGTTCCTATTCCCCTAATCAATCATTTAGTCTTCCCACACCTGTTCCCTATCTTTTCCCCTGATTAGAGTCCCTATTTCTCCCCTTGTTTTCCGTTCCTGTCCTGTCGGATCCTTGTCTATTGTTCACCGTGCTGTGTCTGTGTATCGCCCTGTCGTGTCGTGTTTCCCTCAGATGCTGCGTGGTGAGCAGGTGTCTGAGTCTGCTACGTTCAAGTGCCTTCCCCAGGCAACCTGCAGTTCAAGATCGAGTCTCCAGTCTGTTCTCGTCATTACGAGTGGAATTGTGCTTTATGATTGTATTTTTACTTTACTGGATTAAAGACTCTGTTTTCGCCAAGTCGCTTTTGGGTCCTCATTCACCTGCATAACACAGACGGTCTGAATGACTAACACAACCCGCAGGCTACATGACTTTATACACACACACACACACACACACACACACACACACACACACACACACACACACACACACACACACACACACACACACACACACACACACACACACACACACACACACACACACACACACACACACACACACACACACACACACACACACACACACACACACACACACACACACACACACTGACATCTGAGAAGACAGAGAGAGGAGAAAGAGACGATTCAGAGTTCAACCTTGAACCAGACGGTCTGAATGACTAACACAACCCGCAGGCTACATGACTTTATATACACACACATGACTTTATATACACACTCATATTGGCATGAGGGTCTGCTATACAAATGAATGGACGGTGGTGTTGGGGGAAAAAATAATCAACGCTATAAAATCCATGTACACAAACAACAAATGTGAGGTTTAAATTGGCAAAAAACATACACTTCTTTCCACAGGGTCGTGGGGTGAGACAGGGATGCAGCTTAAGCCCCACCTTCTTCAACATATATATCAACAAATTGGCGCGGGCTCTAGAACAGTCTGCAGCACCCAGCCTCACCCTACGAGAATCTGAAGTCAAATGTCTACTGTTTTCTGATGATCTGGTGCTTCTGTCACCAACCAAGGAGGACCAACAGCAGCACCTAGATCTTCTGCACAGATTCTGTCAGACCTGGGCCATGAAAGTAAATCTCAGTTAGACAAAAAAAGGTCCAGTCGTCAGGACCAAGAATACAAATTCCATCTAGACACCGTTGCCCTAGAGCACACAAAAAACTATACATACCTCGGCCTAAACATCAGCTCCACAAGTAACTTCCACAAAGCTGTGGAAAACGATCTGAGAGACGAGGCAAGAAGGGGATTCTATGCCATCAAAAGGAACATAAAGTTCAACATCCCAATTAGGATCTGGCTAAAAATACTTGAATCAGTTATAGAACCAATTGCCCTTCATGGTTTTGAGGTCTGGGGTCCGCTCACTAACGAAGAATTCACAAAATGGGACAAACACCAAATTGAGATTCTGCAGAATTCTGCTAAAATATCCTTTGTGTCCAACGTAGAACACCAAATAATGCATTCAGAGCAGAATTAGGCCGATACCCACTAATTATCAAAATTCAGAAAAGAGCTGTTAAATTCTACAACCACCTAAAAGGAAGCGATTCCAAAACCTTCCATAACAAAGCCATCACCTACAGAGAGATGAACCTGGAGAAGAGTCCCCTAAGCAACCTGGTCCTGGGGCTCTGTTCACAAACACAAACACACCCTACAGAGCCCCAGGACAGCAGCACAATTAGACCCAACCAAATCATGAGAAAACTAAAAGATAATTTCTTGACACATTGGAAAGAATTAACAAAAAAACAGAGCAAACTAGAATGCCATTAGGCCCTAAACAGAGAGTTCACAGTGACAGAATACCTGACCACTGTGACTGACCCAAACTTAAGGAAAGCTTTGACTATGTACAGACTCAGTGAGCAATAGCCTTGCTGTTGAGAAAGGCCGCCGTAGGCAGACATGGCTCTCAAGAGAAGACAGGCTATGTGCTCACTGCACACAAAATGAGGTGGAAACTGAGCTGCACTTCCTAACCTGCCAAATTTAGGACCATATTAGAGATACATATTTTCCACTGATTACACAGATCCACAAAGAATTCGAAAACAAACCCAGTTTTTGTTAAACTCCCATATCTACTGGGTGTAATACCACAAAAGGTCAACCAGTGAAGAACAAACACCATTGTAAATACAACCCATATTTATGCTTATTTATTTCCCTTTTGTACTTTAACCATTTGTACAACATTACCACACAGTATATATATAGTACCTCCAGGCTCTGATCAGGCCCTACACCCAAATAAGGGCACTGCGTTCATCCACCTCTGGCCTGCTCGCCTCCCTACCACTGAGGAAGTACAGTTCCCGCTCAGCTCAGTCAAAACTGTTCGCTGCTCTGGCTCCCCAATGGTGGAACAAACTCCCTCACGACGCCAGGACAGCGGAGTCAATCACCACCTTCCGGAGACACCTGAAACCCCACCTCTTTAAGGAATACCTAGGATAGGATAAAGTAATCCTTCTCACCCCCTCCCCCCTTAAAATATTTAGATGCACTATTGTAAAGTGGTTGTTCCACTGGATGTCATAAGGTGAATGCACCAATTTGTAAGTCGCTCTGGATAAGAGCGTCTGCTAAATGACTTAAATGTAAATGTAAATGTAAATATACATAAAATTATATTCGTAATGTCTTCATTCTTTTGGAACTTCTGTGAGTTTAATATTTACTGTTCATTTTTATTGTTTATTTAATTTCGCAAGTAGTGCCCTACCCTATATGTCCTGGTCTAAAGTAGTGCACTTCTCTATGTGTCCTGGTCTAAAGTAGTGCACTACTCTATGTGTCCTGTTCTAAAGTAGTGCACTACTCTACGTGTCCTGGTCTAAAGTAGTGCACTACTCTACGTGTCCTGGTCTAAAGTAGTGCACTACTCTATGTGTCCTGGTCTAAAGTAGTGCCCTACCCTATATGTCCTGGTCTAAAGTAGTGCACTTCTCTATGTGTCCTGGTCTAAAGTAGTGCACTACTCTATGTGTCCTGTTCTAAAGTAGTGCACTACTCTACGTGTCCTGGTCTAAAGTAGTGCACTACTCTATATGTCCTGGTCTAAAGTAGTGCACTAATCTATATGTCCTGGTCTAAAGTAGTGCACTACCCTATGTGTCCTGGTCTAAAGTAGTGCACTACTCTATGTGTCCTGGTCTAAAGTAGTGCACTACTCTACGTGTCCTGGTCTAAAGTAGTGCACTACCCTATGTGTCCTGGTCTAAAGTAGTGCACTACTCTATGTGTCCTGGTCTAAAGTAGTGCACTACCCTATGTGTCCTGGTCTAAAGTAGTGCACTACTCTATGTGTCCTGGTCTAAAGTAGTGCACTACCCTATGTGTCCTGGTCTAAAGTAGTGCACTACTCTATGTGTCCTGGTCTAAAGTAGTGCACTACTCTACGTGTCCTGGTCTAAAGTAGTGCACTACTCTATATGTCCTGGTCTAAAGTAGTGCACTACTCTATATGTCCTGGTCTAAAGTAGTGCGCTACTCTATATGTCCTGGTCTAAAGTAGTGCACTACTCTATGTGTCCTGGTCTAAAGTAGTGCACTACTCTATATGTCCTGGTCTAAAGTAGTGCACTACTCTACGTGTCCTGGTCTAAAGTAGTGCCCTACCCTATATGTCCTGGTCTAAAGTAGTGCACTTCTCTATGTGTCCTGGTCTAAAGTAGTGCACTACTCTATGTGTCCTGGTCTAAAGTAGTGCACTACTCCATGTGTCCTGGTCTAAAGTAGTGCACTACTCCATGTGTCCTGGTCTAAAGTAGTGCACTACCCTATGTGTCCTGGTCTAAAGTAGTGCACTACTCTATATGTCCTGGTCTAAAGTAGTGCACTACTCTATGTGTCCTGGTCTAAAGTAGTGCACTACTCTATGTGTCCTGGTCTAAAGTAGTGCACTACTCTATGTGTCCTGGTCTAAAGTAGTGCACTACTCTATATGTCCTGGTCTAAAGTAGTGCACTACTCTACGTGTCCTGGTCTAAAGTAGTGCACTACTCTATATGTCCTGGTCTAAAGTAGTGCACTACTCTATATGTCCTGGTCTAAAGTAGTGCACTACTCTATATGTCCTGGTCTAAAGTAGTGCACTACTCTATGTGTCCTGGTCTAAAGTAGTGCACTACTCTATATGTCCTGGTCTAAAGTAGTGCACTACTCTATGTGTCCTGGTCTAAAGTAGTGCACTACCCTATGTGTCCTGGTCTAAAGTAGTGCATTACTCTATGTGTCCTGGTCTAAAGTAGTGCACTAAATAGAGAACAGGGTGTCATTTGGGAACACATGCATGGTGTTTATTTTCCGTTTATCAGAAATTAAAATCTGTCCAGGATTAACTGTGCAGTTTGCTCTCCACACTGGCATTGGTTTGTTTAGGTAAATACAGCCAACTGTTTGACATAGGATCTCCATGGAGACCAGCGGGAGGAAACAGGAAGGAAGCAGCACTGGGAATAGAAACAGAAACATAATCAGCTTAGACTAGTCACTTCCTGTTGGTTTAAAGGTGACCTTGTCATATCACTTCTCTATGGATTTGTGTTAGTCTGATTGGTTGTTGCTGCTGCTTGGCACTGATGGGGTCTAATAGGGTCTGGATGGAGCAGGGTGCCCAGTAATATCCTCCTGATTATAGCCCCAGGACACGTCTGGGTTATAGTGTAGTAGTGGGTGATCTACATGTCTCTATAGTAGTGGGTGATCTACATGTCTCTATAGTAGTGGGTGATCTGTAGTGGGTGATCTACATGTCTCTATAGTAGTGGGTGATCTACATGTCTCTATAGTAGTGGGTGATCTACATGTCTCTATAGTAGTGGGTGATCTACATGTCTCTATAGTAGTGGGTGTTCTACATGTCTCTATAGTAGTGGGTGATCTACATGTCTCTATAGTAGTGGGTGTTCTACATGTCTCTATAGTAGTGGGTGATCTACATGTCTCTATAGTAGTGGGTGATCTACATGTCTCTATAGTAGTGGGTGTTCTTCATGTCTCTATAGTAGTGGGTGTTCTTCATGTCTCTATAGTAGTGGGTGTTCTACGTGTCTCTATAGTAGTAGGTGATCTACATGTCTCTATAGTAGTGGGTGATCTTCATGTCTCTATAGTAGTGGGTGATCTACATGTCTCTATAGTAGTGGGTGTTCTACATGTCTCTATAGTAGTGGGTGATCTACATGTCTCTATAGTAGTGGGTGTTCTTCATGTCTCTATAGTAGTGGGTGATCTACATGTCTCTATAGTAGTGGGTGATCTACGTGTCTCTATAGTAGTGGGTGATCTACATGTCTCTATAGTAGTGGGTGATCTTCATGTCTCTATAGTAGTGGGTGATCTTCATGTCTCTATAGTAGTGGGTGATCTACATGTCTCTATAGTAGTGGGTGATCTACATGTCTCTATAGTAGTGGGTGTTCTTCATGTCTCTATAGTAGTGGGTGATCTACATGTCTCTATAGTAGTGGGTATGTTGTTAGTTTATGAGTCTTGACATTACAAAATTACGACTAAACTGAGTGGATAAAACATTAGGAATACCTGCTCTTTCCACAACATAGACTGACCAGGTGAAAGCTATGATCCCTTATTGATGCCAGTTGTTAAATCCACTTCAATCAGTGTAGATGAAGGAGAGGAGACGGATTAAATAAAAAAGTATGTTTAAGCCTTGAGACAATTAGATACATGGATTGTGTCTGTGTGTCATTCAGAGGGTGAATGGGGCAAGACAAAAGATTGAAGTGCCTTTGAACAGGGTTACGGTAGAAGGTGCCAGGCGCACCGGTTTGTGTCAAGAACTGCAACGCTACTGGTGTTTTTCACACTCAACAGTTCCCTGTGTGTATCAAGAATGGTCCACCACCCAAAGGACATCCAGAAAATGTGACAGAACTGTGGGAAGCATTGGAGTCAACATGAGGCCAGCATCCCTGTGGAAGGCTTGTCGATGCCCCCCAAAGAATTCAGGCTGTTCTGAGGGCAAAAAGGGAAAGGTGCAACTCAATAATAGGAAGCTGTTCTTAAAGTTTTGTATCCTCAGTGTGTATATGGACAGAGGGGTTTTCAGCTGTCCCCATAGGAGAAGCCTTTGTCCTCAGTGTGTATATGGACAGAGGGGTTTTCAGCTGTCCCCATAGGAGAAGCCTTTGTCCTCAGTGTGTATATGGACAGAGGGTTTTCAGCTGTCCCCATAGGAGAAGCCTTTGTCCTCAGTGTGTATATGGACAGAGGGGTTTTCAGCTGTCCCCATAGGAGAAGCCTTTGTCCTCAGTGTGTATATGGACAGAGGGGTTTTCAGCTGTCCCCATAGGAGAAGCCTTTGTCCTCAGTGTGTATATGGACAGAGGGGTTTTCAGCTGTCCCCATAGGAGAAGCCTTTGTCCTCAGTGTGTATATGGACAGAGGGGTTTTCAGCTGTCCCCATAGGAGAAGCCTTTGTCCTCAGTGTGTATATGGACAGAGGGGTTTTCAGCTGTCCCCATAGGAGAAGCCTTTGAAGAACCCTTTTTGGTTCAAGGTTAAACCCTTTTCCGTTTCTATGTGGGGCCCTTTTAACAAAGGGTTCTACATGGAACCCAACATAGATCTACCTGGACCCAAAAAGGGTTCTACATGGAACCCAAAATAGATCTACCTGGAACCAAAAAGGGTGTAGTGCAGTCTAAGTGTGTAGTGTACAGTATATAGATATGTTGACATTAGAAGTGATGACTGCATGTCTATGTGAGTGAGGGATAAGGAGGAGTCAGTGTCCACTATACTGATACTCTCATCATCACCTGACTGGGTGAGTCAGTGTCCACTATACTGATACTCTCATCATCACCTGACTGGGTGAGTCAGTGTCCACTATACTGATACTCTCATCATCACCTGACTGGGTGGGTCAGTGTCCACTATACTGATACTCTCATCATCACCTGACTGGGTGGGTCAGTGTCCACTATACTGATACTCTCATCATCACCTGACTGGGTGGGTCAGTGTCCACTATACTGATACTCTCATCATCACCTGACTGGGTGGGTCAGTGTCCACTATACTGATACTCTCATCATCACCTGACTGGGTGGGTCAGTGTCCACTATACTGATACTCTCATCATCACCTGACTGGGTGGGTCAGTGTCCACTATACTGATACTCTCATCATCACCTGACTGGGTGAGTCAGTGTCCACTATACTGATACTCTCATCATCACCTGACTGGGTGGGTCAGTGTCCACTATACTGATACTCTCATCATCACCTGACTGGGTGGGTCAGTGTCCACTATACTGATACTCTCATCATGATATCACCTGACTGGGTGGGTCAGTGTCCACTATACTGATACTCTCATCATCACCTGACTGGGTGAGTCAGTGTCCACTATACTGATACTCTATATATTGATAGGGAACAGAGCCCAATGGGTCCCTCTATAGGGAACAGGGCCCAATGGGTCCCTCTATAGGGAACAGGGCCCAATGGGTACCTCTATAGGGAACAGGGCCCAATGGGTCCCTCTATATTGAACAGGGTGGAGTAGAGCCCAATGGGTCCCTCTATAGTGAACAGAGCCCAATGGGTCCCTCTATAGTGAACAGGGCCCAATGGGTCCCTCTATAGGGAACAGGGTGGAGTAGAGCCCAATGGGTCCCTCTATAGTGAACAGGGCCCAATGGGTCCCTCTATAGGGAACAGGGCCCAATGGGTCCCTCTATAGGGAACAGGGCCCAATGGGTCCCTCTATATTGAACAGGGTGGAGTAGAGCCCAATGGGTCCCTCTATAGTGAACAGAGCCCAATGGGTCCCTCTATAGTGAACAGGGCCCAATGGGTCCCTCTATAGGGAACAGGGTGGAGTAGAGCCCAATGGGTCCCTCTATAGTGAACAGGGCCCAATGGGTCCCTCTATAGGGAACAGGGTGGAGTAGAGCCCAATGGGTCCCTCTATAGTGAACAGGGCCCAATGGGTCCCTCTATAGGGAACAGGGTGGAGTAGAGCCCAATGGGTCCCTCTATAGTGAACAGAGCCCAATGGGTCCCTCTATAGTGAACAGGGCCCAATGGGTGCCTCTATAGGGAACAGGGCCCAATGGGTCCCTCTATAGGGAACAGGGTGGAGTAGAGCCCAATGGGTCCCTCTATAGTGAACAGAGCCCAATGGGTCCCTCTATAGTGAACAGGGCCCAATGGGTCCCTCTATAGTGAACAGGGTGGAGTAGAGCCCAATGGGTCCCTCTATAGTGAACAGGGTGGAGTAGAGCCCAATAGGTCCCTCTATAGTGAACAGGGTGGAGTAGAGCCCAATGGGTCCCTCTATAGTGAACAGGGCCCAATGGGTCCCTCTATAGGGAACAGGGCCCAATGGGTCCCTCTATAGTGAACAGGGCCCAATGGGTCCCTCTATAGTGAACAGGGTGGAGTAGAGCCCAATGGGTCCCTCAATAGTGAACAGGGCCCAATGGGTCCCTCTGTAGTGAACAGGGCCCAATGGGTCCCTCTATAGGGAACAGGGCCCAATGGGTCCCTCTATAGGGAACAGGGCCCAATGGGTCCCTCTATAGGGAACAGGGCCCAATAGGTCCCTCTATAGGGAACAGGGCCCAATGGGTCCCTCTATAGGGAACAGGGCCCAATGGGTCTCTCTATAGGGAACAAGGTGGAGTAGAGCCCAATGGGTCTCTCTATAGTGAACAGGGCCCAATGGGTACCTCTATAGGGAACAGGGCCCAATGGGTCCCTCTATAGTGAACAGGGCCCAATGGGTACCTCTATAGGGAACAGGGTGGAGTAGAGCCCAATGGGTCCCTCTATAGGGAACAGTGTGGAGTAGAGCCCAATGGGTCCCTCTATAGGGAACAGGGTGGAGTAGAGCCCAATGGGTCCCTCTATAGGGAACAGGGTGGAGTAGAGCCCAATGGGTCCCTCTATAGGGAACAGGGTGGAGTAGAGCCCAATGGGTCCCTCTATAGGGAACAGGGCCCAATGGGTCCCTCTATATTGAACAGGGCCCAATGGGTCCCTCTATAGGGAACAGGGCCCAATAGGTCCCTCTATAGGGAACAGGACCCAATAGGTCCCTCTATAGGGAACAGGGCCCAATAGGTCCCTCTATAGGGAACAGGGCCCAATAGGTCCCTCTATAGGGAACAGGGCCCAATAGGTCCCTCTATAGGGAACAGGGCCCAATAGGTCCCTCTATATTGAACAGGGCCCAATGGGTCCTCTATAGGGAACAGGGCCCAATAGGTCCCTCTATAGGGAACAGGACCCAATAGGTCCCTCTATAGGGAACAGGGCCCAATAGGTCCCTCTATAGGGAACAGGACCCAATAGGTCCCTCTATATTGAACAGGGCCCAATAGGTCCCTCTATAGGGAACAGGACCCAATAGGTCCCTCTATAGGGAACAGGGCCCAATAGGTCCCTCTATAGGGAACAGGGCCCAATAGGTCCCTCTATAGGGAACAGGGCCCAATAGGTCCCTCTATAGGGAACAGGGCCCAATAGGTCCCTCTATAGGGAACAGGGCCCAATAGGTCCCTCTATATTGAACAGGGCCCAATGGGTCCCTCTATAGGGAACAGGGCCCAATAGGTCCCTCTATAGGGAACAGGACCCAATAGGTCCCTCTATAGGGAACAGGGCCCAATAGGTCCCTCTATAGGGAACAGGACCCAATAGGTCCCTCTATATTGAACAGGGCCCAATAGGTCCCTCTATAGGGAACAGGACCCAATAGGTCCCTCTATAGGGAACAGGGCCCAATAGGTCCCTCTATAGGGAACAGGGCCCAATAGGTCCCTCTATAGGGAACAGGGCCCAATAGGTCCCTCTATAGGGAACAGGACCCAATAGGTCCCTCTATAGGGAACAGGGCCCAATGGGTCCCTCTATAGGGAACAGGACCCAATAGGTCCCTCTATAGGGAACAGGGCCCAATAGGTCCCTCTATAGGGAACAGGGCCCAATAGGTCCCTCTAGGGAACATGGTACCATTGGGGACGTGACCTCGGTTATTTTGTTGTCTCTCTCTATCTCCCATCGGTGGAGGGAACAAAGAAGGTTATTAACAGATAAAAGACTTCCCATCAGATAGTTCAGTATTAAAATATCATTTCCCTTCAACCATTTTCTCATTATAATGTTATCTCCCGTCGCCTCTGCGATGATGTGGATCTGAGCTAGGCCTTTGTTTGTGTTGTCACGGAGACACATCAATCATTCTACCGCTCAACACACTTTAATAAACACTTGATGAAATCAGCAGCAACAGCTGAAATAAATGTAATTATCACTCTGATGTGGCACCAGGGACCTGTGTCTCTGGGCTGAAGAAGAGTCAAGTCCCAAGTCCTATTCTGCTCTAAACGTGGCCTCACATTCATAAAGGTTATTGTTACAACCACTTGTTGTCGTTAAATCACTCTCCTCTTAGAGAGATACGTGAAGCTAACCCTAATGTACCCGGAGGGGAAGTCCCGTCTCTGTTGCCTGGGGCGGCAGGGTAGCCTAGTGTGTTGGACTAGTAACCGAAAGGTTGCAAGTTCGACTCCCCGAGCTGACAAGGTGAAAATCTGTCGTCAAAGTAGTGTACTACATAGGGAACCGACAGACAGACAGACAGACAGACAGACAGACAGACAGACAGACAGACAGACAGACAGACAGACAGACAGACAGACAGACAGACAGACAGACAGACAGACAGACAGACAGACAGACAGACAGACAGACAGACAGACAGACAGACAGACAACCTCTCCTCACCCCAGACAGACAGACAACCGCTCCTCACCCCAGACAGACAGACAAACTCTCCTCACCCCAGACAGACAGACAACCTCTGCTCACCCCAGACAGACAAACTCTCCTCACTCCAGACAGACCGGCAGACAACCTCTCCTCACCCCAGACGGACAGACAGACAGACAGACCACCTCTCCTCACCCCAGACAGACAGGCAGACAAACTCTCCTCACCCCAGACAGACAGACAGACAGACAGACAGACAGACAGACAGACAGACAGACAGACAGACAGACAGACAGACAGACAGACAGACAGACAGACAGACAGACAGACAGACAGACAGACAGACAGACAGACAACCTCTCCTCACCCCAGACAGACAGACAGACAGACAGACAGACAGACAGACAGACAGACAGACAGACAGACAGACAGACAGACAGACAGACAGACAGACAGACAGACAGACAGACAGACAGACAACCTCTCCTCACCCCAGACAGACAGACAGACAACCTCTCCTCACCCCAGACAGACAGACAAACAACTAAAAACCATCCCAGCCAACTGTCTACAGGGTATCAGAGAGGAAGGATCCCCATACTGTAGCCTAGTCAACCCCAGTACCACCTCTGGTCTGACTAGAAACCATCCCAGCCAACTGTCTACAGGGTATCAGAGAGGAAGGATCCCCATACTGTAGCCTAGTCAACCCCAGTACCACCTCTGGTCTGACTAGAAACCATCCCAGCCAACTGTCTACAGTGTATCAGAGAGGAAGGATCCCCATACTGTAGCCTAGTCAACCCCAGTACCACCTCTGGTCTGACTAGAAACCATCCCAGCCAACTGTCTACAGTGTATCAGAGAGGAAGGCCTCCTAGTCAACCCCAGTACCACCTCTGGTCTGACTAGAAACCATCCCAGCCAACTGTCTACAGTGTATCAGAGAGGAAGGATCCCCATACTGTAGCCTAGTCAACCCCAGTACCACCTCTGGTCTGACTAGAAACCATCCCAGCCAACTGTCTACAGTGTATCAGAGAGGAAGGACTCCTAGTCAACCCCAGTACCACCTCTGGTCTGACTAGAAACCATCCCAGCCAACTGTCTACAGTGTATCAGAGAGGAAGGCCTCCTAGTCAACCCCAGTACCACCTCTGGTCTGACTAGAAACCATCCCAGCCAACTGTCTACAGGGTAACAGAGGAAGGATCCCCATACTATAGCCTAGTCAACCCCAGTACCACCTCTGGTCTGACTAGAAACCATCCCAGCCAACTGTCTACAGGGTATCAGAGAGGAAGGATCCCCATACTGTAGCCTAGTCAACCCCAGTACCACCTCTGGTCTGACTAGAAACCATCCCAGCCAACTGTCTACAGGGTATCAGAGAGGAAGGATCCCCATACTGTAGCCTAGTCAACCCCAGTACCACCTCTTGTCTGACTAGAAACCATCCCAGCCAACTGTCTACAGGGTATCAGAGAGGAAGGATCCCCATACTGTAGCCTAGTCAACCCCAGTACCACCTCTGGTCTGACTAGAAACCATCCCAGCCAACTGTCTACAGGGTATCAGAGAGGAAGGATCCCCATACTGTAGCCTAGTCAACCCCAGTACCACCTCTGGTCTGACTAGAAACCATCCCAGCCAACTGTCTACAGGGTAACAGAGAGGAAGGATCCCCATACTGTAGCCTAGTCAACCCCAGTACCACCTCTGGTCCATCTAGAAACCATCCCAGCCAACTGTCTACAGGGTATCAGAGAGGAAGGATCCCCATACTGTAGCCTAGTCAACCCCAGTACCACCTCTGGTCTGACTAGAAACCATCCCAGCCAACTGTCTACAGGGTAACAGAGAGGAAGGCCTCCTAGTCAACCCCAGTACCACCTCTGGTCCATCTAGAAACCATCCCAGCCAACTGTCTACAGGGTATCAGAGAGGAAGGATCCCCATACTGTAGCCTAGTCAACCCCAGTACCACCTCTGGTCTGACTAGAAACCATCCCAGCCAACTGTCTACAGGGTAACAGAGAGGAAGGATCCCCATACTGTAGCCTAGTCAACCCCAGTACCACCTCTGGTCTGACTAGAAACCATCCCAGCCAACTGTCTACAGGGTAACAGAGAGGAAGGATCCCCATACTGTAGCCTAGTCAACCCCAGTACCACCTCTGGTCTGACTAGAAACCATCCCAGCCAACTGTCTACAGGGTATCAGAGAGGAAGGCCTCCTAGTCAACCCCAGTACCACCTCTGGTCCATCTAGAAACCATCCCAGCCAACTGTCTACAGGGTATCAGAGAGGAAGGCCTCCTAGTTAACCACAGAGATGATGTCTGAAACCCCTCTATCAAATCCAGTGGAAAGCCCAAACTAATGGATAAACAGCAGATAAACAAGGGAGATAAATGAACAGAACAGATTCTTGCTGGGGACACGTATTCCCTCTGAGTGTGTCTATAGCAGCGAACAAACCCTGTGGGTTGTAGTTAAACTCTTTCTGGCAGCTTGATTTCCCCATTTTTACCAGCCTTAGAGAGTAGGGAGGATCTCAATTTGACGGGTCACCCCACACATCCATGCACACCACTGGAGGCTGTGACAGACTGAATCCTTGTCCCCTCTCTGAGTTGACAGGGCTGGAACTGGGGTATAATAGGTATCACACGCACACATGAACGCTCGCACCCACACACAGCCATCTGGGGTTTCATCTCTGTCATGCTAGAGCTATATTATCTCTGTCATCATAGAGCTATATAATCTCTGTCATAATTGAACTATGTAATCTCTGTCATAATAGAACTATATTATCTCTGTCATAATTTAACTAAATAACCTCTGTCATAATAGAACTATTTAATCTCTGTCATAATAGAACTATGTAATCTCTGTCATAATATAACTATATTATCTCTGTCATAATTTAACTAAATAACCTCTGTCATAATATAACTATATAATCTCTGTCATAATATAACTAAATAATCTCTGTCATAATATAACTATATAATCTCTGTCATAATAGAGCTAAATCACCTCTTTCATAATAGAACTAAATCACCTCTGTCATAATATAACTAATCATCTCTGTCATAATAGAACTAAATCATCTCTGTCATAATAGAACTAAATCACCTCTGTCATAATAGAACTAAATCATCTCTGTCATAATATAACTAAATCACCTCTGTCATAATAGAGCTAAATCACTTTGGTAAAAGACCACCATGCAATGCTGAAGACAAGCAATTGAGTTCAAAATATTCTCCATAGACCTCTGGTCAAGAGTAGTGCACTATATAGGGAATAGGGCTCTGGTAAAGAGTAGTGCACGATATAGGGAAGAGGGCTTTGGTCAAGAGTAGTGCACGATATAGGGAATAGGGCTCTGGTCAAGAGTAGTGTACAATATAGGGAAGAGGGCTCTGGTCAAGAGTAGTGCACGATATAGGGAATAGGGCTCTGGTCAAGAGTAGTGCACGATATAGGGAATAGGGCTCTGGTCAAGAGTAGTGTACAATACAGGGAATAGGGCTCTGGTCAAGAGTAGTGCACTATATAGGGAATAGGGCTCTGGTAAAGAGTAGTGCACGATATAGGGAAGAGGGCTTTGGTCAAGAGTAGTGCACGATATAGGGAATAGGGCTCTGGTCAAGAGTAGTGTACAATATAGGGAAGAGGGCTCTGGTCAAGAGTAGTGCACGATATAGGGAATAGGGCTCTGGTCAAGAGTAGTGCACGATATAGGGAATAGGGCTCTGGTCAAGAGTAGTGTACAATACAGGGAATAGGGCTCTGGTCAAGAGTAGTGCACGATATAGGGAATAGGGCTCTGGTCAAGAGTGTCATGTTTTGTCTTATATTGTCTTGTCATTTTGCTTTCCCTTCTGTTCGTTTTCCCTCTGCTGGTCTTATTAGGTTCGTTCCCTTTTCTCTCTCTCCCTCCCTCTCTCTCCTCTCTCTATCGTTCCGTCCCTGCCCCCAGCTGTTCCTATTCCCCTACTCAATCATCTAATCTTTTCACACCTGTTCCGTATCTTGCCCTCTGATTAGAGTCCCTATTTCTCCCCTTGTCTTCCGTTTCTGTCCTGTCGGATCCTTGTATATTGTTCGCCGTGCTGTGTCTTTGTCTCGCCCTGTCGTGTCTTGTTTCCCTCAGATGCTGCGTGTGAGCAGGTGTCTGAGTCTGCTACGGTCGGTGCCTCCCCGAGGCAACCTACAGTTTATGGTCAAGTCTCCAGTCTGTCCTCGTCACTACGAGTGGAATTAGTTTCTTATGTTTTGTTTTCTGCTCTGATTTGTCTAGGAGTATTGCCTATTTCCTTTACTGGAATAAAGACTCTGTTTTCGCCAAGTCGCTTTTGGGTCCTCATTCACCAGCATAACAGAAGGATCCGACCAAGAATGGACCCAGCGACTACAGATTCTCGTAACACTGCCGTCGAGATCCAAGGAGCCATGCTCGGCAGACACGAGCAGGAATTGTCTGCTGCTCGTCATGCCGTGGAGAACCTGGCCGCCCAGGTTTCCGACCTCTCTGGACAGTTCCAGAGTCTTCGTCTCGTGCCACCTGCTACTTCCTGGTCTGCCGAGCCTCCGGAACCTAGGGTTAATAACCCACCTTGTTACTCCGGGCAGCCCACGGAGTGCCGCTCCTTTCTCACCCAGTGTGATATTGTGTTCTCTCTCCAACCCAACACATACTCTAGAGAGAGAGCTCGGGTTGCTTACGTCATATCACTCCTTACTGGCCGGGCTCGAGAGTGGGGCACAGCTATCTGGGAGGCAAGGGCTGATTGTTCTAACAATTACCTGAACTTTAAAGAGGAGATGATTCGGGTTTTTGATCGTTCAGTTTTTGGTAGGGAGGCTTCTAGGGCCCTGGCTTCCCGATGTCAAGGTGATCGATCCATAACGGATTACTCTATAGAGTTTCGCACTCTTGCTGCCTCTAGTGAATGGAACGAGCCGGCGCTGCTCGCTCGTTTTCTGGAGGGACTCCACGCAGAGGTTAAAGATGAGATTCTCTCCCGGGAGGTTCCTTCCAGTGTGGACTCTTTGATTGCACTCGCCATCCGCATAGAACGACGGGTAGATCTTCGTCACCAAGCTCGTGGAAGAGAGCTCGCGTTAACGGTGTTTCCCCTCTCCGCATCGCAACCATCTCCCTCCTCTGGCTCAGAGACTGAGCCCATGCAGCTGGGAGGGATTCGCATCTCGACTAAGGAGAGGGAACGGAGGATCACCAACCGCCTGTGCCTCTATTGCGGACTTGCTGGACATTTTGTCAATTCATGTCCAGTAAAAGCCAGAGCTCATCAGTAAGCGGAGGGCTACTGGTGAGCGCTACTACTCAGGTCTCTCCATCAAGATCCTGTACTACTATGTCGGTCCATCTACGCTGGACCGGTTCGGTGCTACATGCAGTGCCTTGATAGACTCTGGGGCTGAGGGTTGTTTTATGGACGAAGCATGGGCTCGGAAACATGACATTCCTTTCAGACAGTTAGGGAAGCCTACGCCCATGTTCGCCTTAGATGGTAGTCATCTCCCCAGTATCAGATATGAGACACTACCTTTAACCCTCACAGTATCTGGTAACCACAGTGAGACTATTTCCTTTTGATTTTTCGTTCACCTTTTACACCTGTTGTTTTGGGTCATCCCTGGCTAGTATGTCATAATCCTTCTATTAATTGGTCTAGTAATTCTATCCTATCCTGGAACGTTTCTTGTCATGTGAAGTGTTTAATGTCTGCTATCCCTCCCGTTTCTTCTGTCCCCACTTCTCAGGAGGAACCTGGCGATTTGACAGGAGTGCCGGAGGAATATCATGATCTGCGCACGGTCTTCAGTCGGTCCAGAGCCAACTCCCTTCCTCCTCACCGGTCGTATGATTGTAGTATTGATCTCCTTCCGGGGACCACTCCTCCTCGGGGTAGACTATACTCTCTGTCGGCTCCCGAACGTAAGGCTCTCGAGGATTATTTGTCTGTGTCTCTTGACGCCGGCACCGTAGTGCCTTCTTCCTCCCCTGCCGGGCGGGGTTTTTTTTTGTTAAGAAGAAGGACGGTACTCTGCGCCCCTGCGTGGATATCGAGGGCTGAATGACATAACGGTTAAGAATCGTTATCCGCTTCCCTTATGTCATCAGCCTTCGAGATTCTGCAGGGAGCCAGGTTCTTTACTAAGTTGGACCTTCGTAACGCTTACCATCTCGTGCGCATCAGAGAGGGGGACGAGTGGAAAACGGCGTTTAACACTCCGTTAGGGCATTTTGAGTACCGGGTTCTGCCGTTTGGTCTCGCCAATGCGCCAGCTGTTTTTCAGGCATTAGTTAATGATGTTCTGAGAGACATGCTGAACATCTTTGTTTTTGTCTACCTTGACGATATCCTGATTTTTTCACCGTCACTCGAGATTCATGTTCAGCACGTTCGACGTGTACTCCAGCGCCTTTTAGAGAATTGTCTCTACGTGAAGGCTGAGAAGTGCTCTTTTCATGTCTCCTCCGTCACTTTTCTCAGTTCTGTTATTTCCGCTGAAGGCATTCAGATGGATCCCGCTAAGGTCCAAGCTGTCAGTGATTGGCCCGTTCCAAGGTCACGTGTCGAGTTGCAGCGCTTTCTAGGTTTCGCTAATTTCTATCGGCGTTTCATTCGTAATTTCGGTCAAGTTGCTGCCCTCTCACAGCTCTTACTTCTGTCAAGACGTGTTTTAAGTGGTCCGGTTCCGCCCAGGGAGCTTTTGATCTTCTCAAAGAACGTTTTACGTCCGCTCCTATCCTCGTTACTCCTGACATCACTAAACAATTCATTGTCGAGGTTGACGCTTCAGAGGTAGGCGTGGGAGCCATTCTATCCCAGCGCTTCCAGTCTGACGATAAGGTTCATCCTTGCGCTTATTTTTCTCATCGCCTGTCGCCATCGGAACGCAACTATGATGTGGGTAACCGCGAACTGCTCGCCATCCGCTTAGCCCTAGGCGAATGGCGACAGTGGTTGGAGGGGGCGACCGTTCCTTTGTCGTTTGGACAGACCATAAGAGAACCTTGAGTACATCCGTTCTGCCAAACGACTTAATGCACGTCAAGCTCGTTGGGCGTTGTTTTTCGCTTCGTTTCGAGTTTGTGATTTCTTACCGTCCGGGTAGTAAGAACACCAAGCCTGATGCCTTATCCCGTCTCTTTAGTTCTTCTGTGGCTTCTACTGATCCCGAGGGATTCTTCCTTATGGGCGTGTTGTCGGGTTGACAGTCTGGGGAATTGAAAGACAGGTTAAGCAAGCACTCACGCACACTGCGTCGCCGCGCTTGTCCTAGTAACCTTCTTTTCGTTCCTGTTTCTACTCGTCTGGCTGTTCTTCAGTGGGCTCACTCTGCCAAGTTAGCTGGTCATCCCGGCGTTCGAGGTACTCTTGCTTCTATTCGCCAGCGCTTTTGGTGGCCTACTCAGGAGCGTGACACGCGCCGTTTCGTGGCTGCTTGTTCGGACTGCGCGCAGACTAAGTCAGGTAACTCTCCTCCTGCCGGTCGTCTCAGACCGCTTCCCATTCCTTCTCGACCATGGTCTCACATCGCCTTAGACTTCATTACCGGTCTGCCTTTGTCTGCGGGGAAGACTGTGATTCTTACGGTTGTCGATAGGTTCTCTAAGGCGGCACATTTCATTCCCCTCGCTAAGCTTCCTTCCGCTAAGGAGACGGCACAAATCATCATCGAGAATGTGTTCAGAATTCATGGCCTCCCGTTAGACGCCGTTTCAGACAGAGGTCCGCAATTCACGTCACAGTTTTGGAGGGAGTTCTGTCGTTGATTGGTGCGTCCGTCAGTCTCTCTTCCGGGTTTCATCCCCAGTCTAACGGTCAAGCAGAAAGGGCCAATCAGACGATTGGTCGCATACTACGCAGCCTTTCTTTTAGAAACCCTGCGTCTTGGGCAGAACAGCTCCCCTGGGCAGAATACGCTCACAACTCGCTTCCTTCGTCTGCTACCGGGTTATCTCCGTTTCAGAGTAGTCTGGGTTACCAGCCTCCTCTGTTCTCATCCCAGCTTGCCGAGTCCAGCGTTCCTCCGCTCAAGCGTTTGTCCAACGTTGTGAGCGCACCTGGAGGAGGGTGAGGTCTGCACTTTGCCGTTACAGGGCACAGACTGTGAGAGCCGCCAATAAACGTAGGATTAAGAGTCCTAGGTATTGTTGCGGCCAGAGAGTGTGGCTTTCCACTCGTAACCTTCCCCTTACGACAGCTTCTCGTAAGTTGACTCCGCGGTTCATTGGTCCGTTCCGTGTCTCCCAGGTCGTCAATCCTGTCGCTGTGCGACTGCTTCTTCCGCGACATCTTCGTCGCGTCCATCCTGTCTTCCATGTCTCCTGTGTCAAGCCCTTTCTTCGCACCCCCCTTCGTCTTCCCTCCCCCCCGTCCTTGTCGAGAGCGCACCTATTTACAAGGTACGTAGGATCATGGACATGCGTTCTCGGGGACGGGGTCACCAATACTTAGTGGATTGGGAGGGTTACGGTCCTGAGGAGAGGAGTTGGGTTCCGTCTCGGGACGTGCTGGACCGTTCGCTGATTGATGATTTCCTTCGTTGCCGCCAGGATTCCTCCTCGAGTGCGCCAGGAGGCGCTCGGTGAGTGGGGGGGTACTGTCATGTTTTGTCTTATATTGTCTTGTCATTTTGCTTTCCCTTCTGTTCGTTTTCCCCCTGCTGGTCTTATTAGGTTCGTTCCCTTTTTTCTCTCTCCCTCCCTCTCCCTCCTCTCTCTATCGTTCCGTCCCTGCCCCCAGCTGTTCCTATTCCCCTACTCAATCATCTAATCTTTTCACACCTGTTCCGTATCTTGCCCTCTGATTAGAGTCCCTATTTCTCCCCTTGTCTTCCGTTTCTGTCCTGTCGGATCCTTGTATATTGTTCGCCGTGCTGTGTCTTTGTCTCGCCCTGTCGTGTCTTGTTTCCCTCAGATGCTGCGTGTGAGCAGGTGTCTGAGTCTGCTACGGTCGGTGCCTCCCCGAGGCAACCTACAGTTTATGGTCAAGTCTCCAGTCTGTCCTCGTCACTACGAGTGGAATTAGTTTCTTATGTTTTGTTTTCTGCTCTGATTTGTCTAGGAGTATTGCCTATTTCCTTTACTGGAATAAAGACTCTGTTTTCGCCAAGTCGCTTTTGGGTCCTCATTCACCAGCATAACAAAGAGTAGTGCACGATATAGGGAATAGGGCTCTGGTCAAGAGTAGTGTACAATATAGGGAATAGGGCTCTGGTCAAGAGTAGTGCACGATATAGGGAATAGGGCTCTGGTCAAGAGTAGTGTACGATATAGGGAATAGGGCTCTGGTCAAGAGTAGTGCACGATATAGGGAATAGGGCTCTGGTCAAGAGTAGTGTACAATATAGGGAATAGGGCTCTGGTCAAGAGTAGTGTACAATATGGGGAATAGGGCTCTGGTCAAGAGTAGTGTACAATATAGGGAATAGGGCTCTGGTCAAGAGTAGTGTACAATATAGGGAATAGAGCTCTGGTCAAGAGTAGTGTACAATATAGGGAATAGAGCTCTGGTCAAGAGTAGTGTACAATATAGGGAATAGAGCTCTGGTCAAGAGTAGTGTACATACTTTACATGATCACATCTAACTAGGGAATAGTGTGCCATTTGGGATCCAGACCCTACTGTATCTTCTACCAGAGCCCATAGGGAATAGGGGATCCAGACCCCACTGTATCTTCTACCAGAGCCCCTAGGGAATAGAGGATCCAGACCCTACTGTATCTTCTACCAGAGCCCCTAGGGAATAGGGGATCCAGACCCTACTGTATCCTCTACCAGAGCCCCTAGGGAATAGGGGATCCAGACCCCACTGTATCTTCTACCAGAGCCCCTAGGGAATAGAGGATCCAGACCCCACTGTATCTTCTACCAGAGCCCCTAGGGAATAGGGGATCCAGACCCCACTGTATCTTCTACCAGAGCCCCTAGGGAATAGAGGATCCAGACCCTACTGTATCTTCTACCAGAGCCCCTAGGGAATAGAGGATCCAGACCCTACTGTATCTTCTACCAGAGCCCATAGGGAATAGGGGATCCAGACCCTACTGTATCCTCTACCAGAGCCCCTAGGGAATAGGGGATCCAGACCCCACTGTATCTTCTACAAGAGCCCCTAGGGAATAGAGGATCCAGACCCTACTGTATCTTCTACCAGGCTCCATTTGGGATCCAGACCCCACTGTATCTTCTACCAGGCTCCATTTGGGATCCAGACCCCACTGTATCTTCTACCAGGCTCCATTTGGGATCCAGACCCCACTGTATCTTCTACCAGGCTCCATTTGGGATCCAGACCCTATAGTATCTTCTACCAGAGCCCCTAGGGAATAGGGGATCCAGACCCCACTGTATCTTCTACCAGAGCCCATAGGGAATAGTGTGCCATTTGGGATCCAGACCCTACTGTATCTTCTACCAGAGCCCCTAGGGAATAGGGGATCCAGACCCCACTGTATCTTCTACCAGAGCCCATAGGGAATAGTGTGCCATTTGGGATCCAGACCCTACTGTATCTTCTACCAGAGCCCCTAGGGAATAGGGGATCCAGTCCCTACTGTATCTTCTACCAGAGCCCCTAGGGAATAGGGGATCCAGACCCTACTGTATCTTCTACCAGAGCCCCTAGGGAATAGGGGATCCAGACCCTACTGTATCTTCTACCAGAGCCCATAGGGAATAGAGGATCCAGACCCTACTGTATCTTCTACCAGAGCCCATAGGGAATAGGGGATCCAGACCCTACTGTATCTTCTACCAGAGCCCCTAGGGAATAGGGGATCCAGACCCTACTGTATCTTCTACCAGAGGCCATAGCGAATAGAGGATCCAGACCCTACTGTATCTTCTACCAGAGCCCATAGGGAATAGAGGATCCAGACCCTACTGTATCTTCTACCAGAGCCCCTAGGGAATAGGGGATCCAGACCCTACTGTATCTTCTACCAGAGCCCCTAGGGAATAGGGGATCCAGACCCTACTGTATCTTCTACCAGAGCCCCTAGGGAATAGGGGATCCAGACCCTACTGTATCTTCTACCAGAGCCCCTAGGGAATAGGGGATCCAGACCCTATAGTATCTTCTACCAGAGCCCATAGGGAATAGGGTGCCATTTGGGATCCAGACCCTATAGTATCTTCTACCAGAGCCCATAGGGAATAGGGTGCCATTTGGGATCCAGGCTGTACTGTAGTACATCTCTGTTCAGTATAGTCACGTGTTACTCCACTGACCGTGGCTAATCGTCCAGGTTTCCAACATCCCCGTCTCATTCAATCTGGTTACGAGTCTCTATGAGGACGACCTGCTGTCCGAGTCCAAACGTCTACGATCAGTTACACCTTTACAATCCATAGGCTACACACACTATCACCTCACTGGAACTGAGGTGCACGTACGTGCGCACACACACGTACGGTACCAAAGGAGGCGGCTGGCGGTGTCCCGGGAGTATCAGACAAAGATAGATGGAGTGATCCATCATGCACCTGTCTTCCTGTCTGCCACACAGATACACCTCACAAATCATATCTCTAGATCAGAGACCGCTCGACAATCTACTGCTCTCTGTCTGTCTGTCTGTCTGTCTGTCTGTCTGTCTGTCTGTCTGTCTGTCTGTCTGTCTGTCTGTCTGTCTGTCTGTCTGTCTGTCTGTCTGTCTGTCTGTCTGTCTGTCTGTCTGTCTGTCTGTCTGTCTGTCTGTGTCTCTGTCTCTCTCTCTCTCTCTCTCTCTCTCTCTCTCTCTCTCTCTCTCTCTCTCTCTCTCTCTCTCTCTCTCTCTCTCTCTCTCTCTCTCTCTCTCTCTCTCCCTCTCCCCTCACTCCTCACCCCTCACTCCCTCTCTCTCTCTCACTCCCTCTCCCTCCTCTCTCTCTCTCACTCCCTCTCCCTCTCTCTCTCTCCCTCCCTCCCTCCCTCCCCTCCCTCCCTCCCTCCCTCCCTCCCTCCCTCCCTCCCTCCCTCCCTCCCTTCTATCCCCTCATCTCTCTCTCTCTTCCTCTCCAGCCCCTCATCTCTCTCTATCTTCCCCTCTATCCCTCATCTCTCTCTCTATCTTCATCTCTATCCCCTCATCTCTCTCTCTATCCTCTCCCTCCTCCTGTGGTTCAGAATCAAACCTGGAGGCTCTGTGCCAGAAGGACAGGCCATGGAGAGAGGAGTGCCATCAGGAACAGCGCAGTAGGAAACTGAGCTCAGCTTGAGCCAGACAGGAACCATCACGGAGGCATGAGGACCCCAGTCTGACAGGTTAGGACGGCTATGTGCCTGTGTGTAAACAGGTGTTCTGCCTGGGGTGTTTTTACGTCTGTGTTTATAGGGAAGGGGATAGCTTGTTGACATCAGGGGATGTCAGAGACTCAGTTACTTTAGGATTTATTGACACACTTGTAAAATCCTCCCGAGGTACTTTCAGGACACACAGAACAGGTTTCCCCAGAGCTGATATTAAAGGTCCAATGCACCTGTTTTAATCTCAATATCATTTTCTGGGTAACAATTAAGTCCTTTTCTGTGATTGTTTTCAACTAAAATGGTCAAAAAGAAACAGAAATAGCTTCTTAGCAAAGAGGAATTTCTCAAACAAGAATTCTGCTAGGACTGTCTGGGGCGAGGGCTGAACACTAGCTGTTATTGGCAGAGAGGTTTAGAACTCTCTTTCTTATTGGTCGATTCAATAATGTATTGCCTGGTGATGTCACCCGGCAAGCCAAAACTCCATCCCACCAAAACAGGCTGAAATTTCAGGTTCTTACACTTAAAGGGCTTTATCATCGTTTTCACTATTTCACAGTATCATTCCAACCTCATAGTGTGAAAATATATACACACACACAACACAGGAAAAATGACATTTTTTGAACTGCACGTGGCCTTTAAGATACAAATCGAAGCACTTTGAACTCAACACCCCCAGAAAAGACAAGAGTAGCTGTTCCTCATACCTGGTACGCCTGGAGGAGTCTTCAGAAACTTTCCATTGAAATGTTGAATCACCACATCACACTTCTCTGTTGACTCCATCCTGAGAGGGGTGGGGGGCAGAGAGAGGGGGGGCAGAGAGGGAGAGTGGAGGGGGGGGCAGAGAGGGGTGGGGGGCAGAGAGAGGGGGGCAGAGAGGGGGGGGCAGAGAGAGGGGGGGCAGAGAGAGGGGGGCAGAGAGAAGGGGGCAGAGAGGGGGGGCAGAGAGGGGGAGAGAGAGGGGGTGGGGGGTAGAGAGGGGGGTAGAGAGGGGGGGGGCAGAGAGAGGGGGGTGGGGGGGTAGAGGGGCGGGGATAGAGAGGGGGGTAGAGAGGGGGCAGAGAGAGGGGGGACAGAGAGGGGGTGGGAGGGTAGAGATAGGGGGGACAGAGAGGGCGGGGGACAGAGAGGGGGGCGGGGGGGGGGGAGAGAGGGGGGACAGAGGGGGGGCAGAGGGGGGGGCAGATTGGGGGGGGGGCAGAGAGAGCGGGTGTCAGGGAGTCAGAGGGTGATCCCAGAGAGATCTTTCTGTCAGGGAGTCAGAGGGTGATCCCAGAGAAGTCATTCTGTCAGGGAGTCAGAGGGTGATCCTAGAGAAGTCATTCTGTCAGGGAGTCAGAGGGTGATCCTAGAGAGGTCATTCTGTCAGGGAGTCAGAGGGTGATCCTAGAGAGGTCATTCTGTCAGGGAGTCAGAGGGTGATCCTAGAGAAGACATTCTGTCAGGGAGTCAAAGGGTGATCCTAGAGAAGTCTCTCTCTAGTCATTCTGTTAGGGAGTCAGAGGGTGTTCCTAGAGAAGTCATTCACAAGTAATTTTGTCAGGGAGTCAGAGGGGGATCCTAGAGAAGTCTGTCTCTAGTCATTCTGTCAGGGAGTCAGAGGGTGATCTCAGAGAAGTCTCTCTCTAGTCATTCTGTCAGGGAGTCAGAGGGTGATCCTAGAGAGGTCATTCTGTCAGGGAGTCAGAGGGTGATCCTAGAGAAGTCATTCACAAGTAATTTTGTCAGGGAGTCAGAGGGGGATCCTAGAGAAGTCTGTCTCTAGTCATTCTGTCAGGGAGTCAGAGGGTGATCCTAGAGAGGTCATTCTGTCAGGGAGTCAGAGGGTGATCCTAGAGAAGTCTGTCTCTAGTCATTCTGTCAGGGAGTCAGAGGGGGATCCTAGAGAGGTCTCTCTCTAGTCATTCTGTCAGGGAGTCAGAGGGTGATCCTAGAGAAGTCTGTCTCTAGTCATTCTGTCAGGGAGTCAGAGGGGGATCCTAGAGAGGTCTGTCTCTAGTCATTCTGTCAGGGAGTCAGAGGAGGATCCTAGAGAAGTCATTCACAAGTCATTCTGTCCAGCCACTGACCCTGAATACAGAGGCCAGACCAGGAAAAGTACATTGTACATGATTTATACCAGTTACTTTTACATTTGATACCGAAGAATATTGTAGCAATTACATTTACTTTTGATACTTAAGTATATTTAAATCAAAATCATTTTTTGACTTTTACTCAAGTAGTATTTTACTGGGTGACTTTTCTATTAATAAGGTATCTTTACTTTTACTCAAATATAACAATTTGGTACTTTTTCCACCCCTGCCTGTACTGTACAGAGATGCGAATCGCATCTCTGCATGTCTGGCAGGCATATCAGTGTGGATGACGGATCACCACCTCAAGCTGAACTTCGGCAAGACGGAGCTGCTCTTCCTCCCGGGGAAGGACTGCCCGTTCCATGATCTCGCCATCACGGTTGACAACTCCATTGTGTCCTCCTCCCAGAGCGCTAAGAACCTTGGCGTGATCCTGGACAACACCCTGTCGTTCTCAACTAACATCAAGGCGGTGGCCCGTTCCTGTAGGTTCATGCTCTACAACATCCGCAGAGTACGACCCTGCCTCACACAGGAAGCGGCACAGGTCCTAATCCAGGCACTTGTCATCTCCCGTCTGGATTACTGCAACTCGCTGTTGGCTGGGCTCCCTGCCTGTGCCATTAAACCCCTACAACTCATCCAGAACGCCGCAGCCCGTCTGGTGTTCAACCTTCCCAAGTTCTCTCACGTCACCCCGCTCCTCCGCTCTCTCCACTGGCTTCCAGTTGAAGCTCGTATCCGCTACAAGACCATGGTGCTTGCCTACGGAGCTGTGAGGGAACGGCACCTCAGTACCTCCAGGCTCTGATCAGGCCCTACACCCAAATAAGGGCACTGCGTTCATCCACCTCTGGCCTGCTCGCCTCCCTACCACTGAGGAAGTACAGTTCCCGCTCAGCCCAGTCAAAACTGTTCGCTGCTCTGGCTCCCCAATGGTGGAACAAACTCCCTCACGACGCCAGGACAGCGGAGTCAATCACCACCTTCCGGAGACACCTGAAACCCCACCTCTTTAAGGAATACCTAGGATAGGATAAAATAATCCTTCTCACCCCCCCCTTAAAATATGTAGATGCACTATTGTAAAGTGGCTGTTCCACTGGATGTCATAAGGTGAATGCACCAATTTGTAAGTCGCTCTGGATAAGAGCGTCTGCTAAATGACTTAAATGTAAATGTAAATGTAACTGAGAAGGACTCTCCATTAGGGGACACTCAGGGGGGACACTCAGGGGGACTAAGGTCCCAGGAACAAGGAGAAGACACTCTAAATTCAGTCCGGGGGCCTCATACAGAGTCCAGATGAGAACGCACACATTATAATTTGACAATGCTTTTTAAATTGATGCCAAATTGTGGATGTTCAGTGTGCATATTTCAAATCAGAACACTACCCAGAGTGTTGTGTGTGTGTGTGTGTGTGTTCAGTGTGCATATTTCAAATCAGAACACTATGTGTGTGTGTGTGTTTCAGCGTACAAATGTGTGTGTGTGTGTGTGTGTGTGTGTGTGTGTGTGTGTGTGTGTGTGTGTGTGTGTGTGTGTGTGTGTGTGTGTGTGTGTGTGTGTGCCCAGTGTGTGTGTGTGTGTGTGTGTGTGTGTGTGTGTGTGTGTGTGTGTGTGTGTGTGTGTGTGTGTGTGTGTGTGTGTTTCAGCGTACAAATGTGTGTGTGTGTGTGTGTGTGTGTGTGTGTGTGTGTGTGTGTGTGTGTGTGTGTGTGTGTTTGTGTGTGTGTGTGTGTGTGTGTACCTGGCGAAGCCGACTCCTCTGCTGACCCCGGTGGCGTCCCGTAGTACCCGTGTGGAGATAACGTGACCGAACGGTTTCAGCATGTTCTCCAGCTCCTGCTCATCCATGGACACAGGCAGGTTGGAAACGTACAGGTTAGTGGGATCCTGTTCCTGTTGCTGTGGGGGAAGGGGGGGGGGGGGGAGAGGGAGAGAGAGAGAGAGAGAGAGAGAGAGAGAGAGAGAGAGAGAGAGAGGGAGAGGGAGAGAGGAGAGAGGGAGAGGGAGAGGGAGAGAGGGAGAGGGAGAGAGGAGGGGGAGGGAGAGGGAGAGGGGGGGAGGGAGAGAGGGAGAGGGAGGGAGGGAGAGAGGGAGAGGGAGGGGGAGGGAGGGAGGGGAGGGAGGGAGGGGGGAGGGAGAGGGGGAGGGAGGGAGGGAGAGGGAGGGAGGGAGGGAGGGAGGGAGGGAGGGAGGGAGGGAGGGAGAGGGAGAGGGAGGGAGAGAGGGGAGAGGGAGGGAGGGGAGAGGGAGGGAGAGGGGGAGAGGGAGAGAGGGGGAGGGAGAGTGAGAGAGGGAGAGTGAGAGAGGGAGAGGGAGAGAGAGGGAGGGAGGGAGAGGGGGAGAGAGGGAGGGAGGGAGGGAGGGAGAGGGGGAGGGAGAGGGGGAGAGAGGTGGGGAGAGAGAGAGAAGGGGAGAGAGGGAGAAGGGAAGAGAGGGATGGAGGGTTATCACTCATCCATGGATACAGGCAGGTTGTGTTATGATATAAAACACTCCAGACTGACTCAATATAAAACACTCCAGACTCAATATAAAACACTCCAGACTGACTCAATATAGAACACTCCAGACTCAATATAAAACACTCCAGACTCAATATAAAACACTCCAGACAGACTCAATATAGAACACTCCAGACTCAATATAAAACACTCCAGACAGACTCAATATAAATCACTCCAGACTCAATATAAAACAATCCAGACTCAATATAATACACTCCAGACTGACTCAATATAAAACACTCCAGACTGACTCAATATAAAACACTCCAGACTCGATATAAAACACTCCAGACTCGATATAAAACACTCCAGACTCAATATAAAACACTCCAGACTGACTCAATATAAAACACTCCAGACTGACTCAATATAAAACACTCCAGACTCGATATAAAACACTCCAGACAGACTCAATATAAAACACTCCAGACAGACTCATTATAGAACACTCCAGACTCAATATCAAACACTCCAGACTCAATATAAAACACTCCAGACAGACTCAATATAAAACACTCCAGACAGACTCAATATAAACCACTCCAGACAGACTCAATATAAAACACTCCAGACTCAATATAAAACACTCCAGACAGACTCAATATAAAACACTCCAGACTGACTCAATATAAACCACTCCAGACTCAATATAAAACACTCCAGACAGACTCAATATAAAACACTCCAGACTCAATATAAAACACTCCAGACAGACTCAATATAAAACACTCCAGACAGACTCAATATAAAACACTCCAGACTCAATATAAAACACTCCAGACTGACTCAATATAAAACACTCCAGACTGACTCAATATAAAACACTCCAGACTCGATATAAAACACTCCAGACTCAATATAAAACACTCCAGACAGACTCAATATAAAACACTCCAGACAGACTCATTATAGAACACTCCAGACTCAATATCAAACACTCCAGACTCAATATAAAACACTCCAGACAGACTCAATATAAAACACTCCAGACAGACTCAATATAAACCACTCCAGACAGACTCAATATAAAACACTCCAGACTCAATATAAAACACTCCAGACAGACTCAATATAAAACACTCCAGACTGACTCAATATAAACCACTCCAGACTCAATATAAAACACTCCAGACAGACTCAATATAAAACACTCCAGACTCAATATAAAACACTCCAGACAGACTCAATATAAAACACTCCAGACTGACTCAATATAAACCACTCCAGACTCAATATAAAACACTCCAGACAGACTCAATATAAAACACTCCAGACTCAATATAAAACACTCCAGACAGACTCAATATAAAACACTCCAGACAGACTCAAAATAAAACACTCCAGACAGACTCAATATAAACCACTCCAGACAGACTCAATATAAAACACTCCAGACTGACTCAATATAGAACACTCCAGACTCAATATAAAACACTCCAGACTCAATATAAAACACTCCAGACTCAATATAAAACACTCCAGACTGACTCAATATAAACCACTCCAGACTCAATATAAAACACTCCAGACAGACTCAATATAAAACACTCCAGACTGACTCAATATAAACCACTCCAGACAGACTCAATATAAACCACTCCAGACAGACTCAATATAAACCACTCCAGCCTCAATATAAACCACTCCAGACTCACACACACACACACACACACACACACACACACACACACACACACACACACACACACACACACACACACACACACACACACACACACACACACACACACACACACACGTGCACACACGCACACACACACACGTGCACACACACGCACACACACACACGCGCACACGCACGCACGCACACACACACACACACACAGACTCGCACACTCTGAGTGACAGAAGAGAGGGGGACTGTGTGTGTGTGTGTGTGTGTGTGTGTGTGTGTGTGTGTGTGTGTGTGTGTGTGTGTGTGTGTGTGTGTGTGTGTGTGTGTGTGTGTGTGTGTGTGTGTGTGTGTGTGTGTGTGTGTGTGTGTGTGTGTGTGTGTGTCTGACAGAACACAATAATAGTTTGGCTGGACACACAGTCCCCCTCTCTCCTGTCACTCAGAGTGTCTATCTGTCTGTCTGTCTGTCTGTCTGGCTGTCTGTCTGTCTGTCTGCGCGTGTGTGAAAGAACACAGGAATAGTTTGGCTGGACACACAGCCCCTCTCTCTCCTCTCCACCCAGTGTGGGCCTTGCCTCCTATTGACATCACAGAGCTCAATGTCATTTCCAGATGCTGTCAATGCTGTCACCTCCTTAGATAAGCTCTGGACAAAACATTAGGAACACCTGCTTCTTCCATGACATAGACTGACCAGGGGAATCTTCTCTGGGCTAGTCTCCAGAACTTAAACTGAGTGTACAAAACATTAGGAACACCTGCTCTTTCCATGACATAGACTGACCAGGGGAATCTTCTCTGGGCTAGTCTCCAGAACTTAAACTGAGTGTACAAAACATTAGGTACAGCTGCTCATTCCATGACATAGACTGACCAGGGGAATCTTCTCTGGGTTAGTCTCCAGAACTTAAACTGAGTGTACAAAACATTAGGTACAGCTGCTCTTTCCATGACATAGAGCGACCAGGTGAATCCAGGTGAAAGTTTTGATCCCTTATTGATGTCACCTGTTAAATCCACTTCAGTGTAGATGAAGGGGAGGAGACAAGACCAAGGCTGCATCCCAAATGACACCCGATCCCATATACACAGTCTTAGAAAAACAGGCTCCAAAACAGTTCTTCAGCTATACCAATAACCCTTTTAGGTTCCAGGTAGAACCCTTTTAGGTTCCAGGTAGAACCCTTTTTGGTTCCAGGTAGAACCCTTTTTGGTTCCAGTTCGAATCCTTTTAGGTTCCAGGTAGAACGGGAACACAAAAGGGTTCTACCTGGAACCTAAAAAGGTTCTCCAAAATGTCCTCTTATGAGGATAGCCGAAGAACCCTTTGAGGTTCTAGATACAGATGCCATCTTTAATTTGATCCCGTTTCTCACAGCAGAAAAAAGTATCCTGTATTCCTGCAGCAACAGGAAATGTTTAATTATTATATGGATTATAATGAATGGACATTTTGTTTTGTAGTTGGTTGATACATTTTCCATCAGGGCAAATCAAGTCTGACATTTTAAAGTGGAAAATACAAACATCAGAAGCCTTTTAGGTAATTTTTGTAAAAACCTTGAATTCACTATAAAATGTCCTGCAACAACAGGATGATCAAATTAAGATAAGGCATTCATAGCACCTTTTTATCATCAGAGTGCGGTGGATGGCTTTATAGAAGTCTGGTCAGAAGCAGTGCATTATGACATCATCAGAGTGCGGTGGATGGCTTTATAGAAGTCTGGTCAGAAGCAGTGTATTATGACATCATCAGAGTGCGGTGGATGGCTTTATAGAAGTCTGGTCAGAAGCAGTGCATTATGACATCATCAGAGTGCGGTGGATGGCTTTATAGAAGTCTGGTCAGAAGCAGTGTCTTATGACATCATCAGAGTGCGGTGGATGGCTTTATAGAAGTCTGGTCAGAAGCAGTGCATTATGACATCATCAGAGTGCGGTGGATGGCTTTATAGAAGTCTGGTCAGAAGCAGTGCATTATGACATCATCAGAGTGCGGTGGATGGCTTTATAGAAGTCTGGTCAGAAGCAGTGTATTATGACATCATCAGAGTGCGGTGGATGGCTTTATAGAAGTCTGGTCAGAAGGCAGTGCATTATGACATCATCAGAGTGCGGTGGATGGCTTTATAGAAGTCTGGTCAGAAGCAGTGTATTATGACATCATCAGAGTGCGGTGGATGGCTTTATAGAAGTCTGGTCAGAAGCAGTGCATTATGACATCATCAGAGTGCGGTGGATGGCTTTATAGAAGTCTGGTCAGAAGCAGTGCATTATGACATCATCAGAGTGCGGTGGATGGCTTTATAGAAGTCTGGTCAGAAGCAGTGTCATTATGACATCATCAGAGTGCGGTGGATGGCTTTATAGAAGTCTGGTCAGAAGCAGTGTATTATGACATCATCAGAGTGCGGTGGATGGCTTTATAGAAGTCTGGTCAGAAGCAGTGTATTATGACATCATCAGAGTGCGGTGGATGGCTTTATAGAAGTCTGGTCAGAAGCAGTGCATTATGACATCATCAGAGTGCGGTGGATGGCTTTATAGAAGTCTGGTCAGAAGCAGTGCATTATGACATCATCAGAGTGCGGTGGATGGCTTTATAGAAGTCTGGTCAGAAGCAGTGCATTATGACATCATCAGAGTGGGTGGATGGCTTTATAGAAGTCTGGTCAGAAGCAGTGCATTATGACATCATCAGAGTGCGGTGGATGGCTTTATAGAAGTCTGATCAGAAGCAGTGCATTATGACATCATCAGAGTGCGGTGGATGGCTTTATAGAAGTCTGGTCAGAAGCAGTGTATTATGACATCATCAGAGTGCGGTGGATGGCTTTATAGAAGTCTGGTCAGAAGCAGTGTCTTATGACATCATCAGAGTGCGGTGGATGGCTTTATAGAAGTCTGGTCAGAAGCAGTGTCTTATGACATCATCAGAGTGCGGTGGATGGCTTTATAGAAGTCTGGTCAGAAGCAGTGCATTATGACATCATCAGAGTGCGGTGGATGGCTTTATAGAAGTCTGGTCAGAAGCAGTGTCTTATGACATCATCAGAGTGCGGTGGATGGCTTTATAGAAGTCTGGTCAGAAGCAGTGTCTTATGACATCATCAGAGTGCGGTGGATGGCTTTATAGAAGTCTGGTCAGAAGCAGTGTATTATGACATCATCAGAGTGCGGTGGATGGCTTTATAGAAGTCTGGTCAGAAGCAGTGTATTATGACATCATCAGAGTGCGGTGGATGGCTTTATAGAAGTCTGGTCAGAAGCAGTGCATTATGACATCATCAGAGTGCGGTGGATGGCTTTATAGAAGTCTGGTCAGAAGCAGTGCATTATGACATCATCAGAGTGCGGTGGATGGCTTTATAGAAGTCTGGTCAGAAGCAGTGCATTATGACATCATCAGAGTGCGGTGGATGGCTTTATAGAAGTCTGATCAGAAGCAGTGCATTATGACATCATCAGAGTGCGGTGGATGGCTTTATAGAAGTCTGGTCAGAAGCAGTGCATTATGACATCATCAGAGTGCGGTGGATGGCTTTATAGAAGTCTGGTCAGAAGCAGTGCATTATGACATCATCAGAGTGCGGTGGATGGCTTTATAGAAGTCTGGTCAGAAGCAGTGTATTATGACATCATCAGAGTGATGGCTTTATAGAAGTCTGGTCAGAAGCAGTGCATTATGACATCATCAGAGTGCGGTGGATGGCTTTATAGAAGTCTGGTCAGAAGCAGTGTCTTATGACATCATCAGAGTGCGGTGGATGGCTTTATAGAAGTCTGGTCAGAAGCAGTGCATTATGACATCATCAGAGTGCGGTGGATGGCTTTATAGAAGTCTGGTCAGAAGCAGTGCATTATGACATCATCAGAGTGCGGTGGATGGCTTTATAGAAGTCTGGTCAGAAGCAGTGTCTTATGACATCATCAGAGTGCGGTGGATGGCTTTATAGAAGTCTGGTCAGAAGCAGTGTATTATGACATCATCAGAGTGCGGTGGATGGCTTTATAGAAGTCTGGTCAGAAGCAGTGCATTATGACATCATCAGAGTGCGGTGGATGGCTTTATAGAAGTCTGGTCAGAAGCAGTGCATTATGACATCATCAGAGTGCGGTGGATGGCTTTATAGAAGTCTGGTCAGAAGCAGTGCATTATGACATCATCAGAGTGCGGTGGATGGCTTTATAGAAGTCTGGTCAGAAGCAGTGCATTATGACATCATCAGAGTGCGGTGGATGGCTTTATAGAAGTCTGGTCAGAAGCAGTGCATTATGACATCATCAGAGTGCGGTGGATGGCTTTATAGAAGTCTGGTCAGAAGCAGTGCTTATGACATCATCAGAGTGCGGTGGATGGCTTTATAGAAGTCTGGTCAGAAGCAGTGTCTTATGACATCATCAGAGTGCGGTGGATGGCTTTATAGAAGTCTGGTCAAAGCAGTGTATTAGAATCATCAGAGTGGGTGGATGGCTTTATAGAAGTCTGGTCAGAAGCAGTGTCTTATGACATCATCAGAGTGCGGTGGATGGCTTTATAGAAGTCTGGTCAGAAGCAGTGTCTTATGACATCATCAGAGTGCGGTGGATGGCTTTATAGAAGTCTGGTCAGAAGCAGTGTATTATGACATCATCAGAGTGCGGTGGATGGCTTTATAGAAGTCTGGTCAGAAGCAGTGTCTTATGACATCATCAGAGTGCGGTGGATGGCTTTATAGAAGTCTGGTCAAACAGTGTCTTATGACATCATCAGAGTGGAAGTCTTTATAGAAGTCTGAAAACAGAAGCAGTGTCTTATGACATCATCAGAGTGCGGTGGATGGCTTTATAGAAGTCTGGTCAGAAGCAGTGTCTTATGACATCATCAGAGTGCGGTGGATGGCTTTTGAAGTCTGGTCAGAAGCAGTGTTTATGACATCATCAGAGTGCGGTGGATGGCTTTATAGAAGTCTGGTCAGAAGCAGTGCATTATGACATCATCAGAGTGCGGTGGATGGCTTTATAGAAGTCTGGTCAGAAGCAGTGCATTATGACATCATCAGAGTGCGGTGGATGGCTTTATAGAAGTCTGGTCAGAAGCAGTGCATTATGACATCATCAGAGTGCGGTGGATGGCTTTATAGAAGTCTGGTCAGAAGCAGTGTATTATGACATCATCAGAGTGCGGTGGATGGCTTTATAGAAGTCTGGTCAGAAGCAGTGCATTATGACATCATCAGAGTGCGGTGGATGGCTTTATAGAAGTCTGGTCAGAAGCAGTGCATTATGACATCATCAGAGTGCGGTGGATGGCTTTATAGAATCAGAAGCAGTGTATTATGACATCATCAGAGTGCGGTGGATGGCTTTATAGAAGTCTGGTCAGAAGCAGTGCATTATGACATCATCAGAGTGCGGTGGATGGCTTTATAGAAGTCTGGTCAGAAGCAGTGCATTATGACATCATCAGAGTGCGGTGGATGGCTTTATAGAAGTCTGATCAGAAGCAGTGCATTATGACATCATCAGAGTGCGGTGGATGGCTTTATAGAAGTCTGATCAGAAGCAGTGTATTATGACATCATCAGATTCTTTATAGAAGTGGTCAGAAGCAGTGTATTATGACATCATCAGAATGCTTTAGAAGTCTGGTCAGAAGCAGTGTATTATGACATCATCAGAGTGCGGTGGATGGCTTTATAGAAGTCTGGTCAGAAGCAGTGTCCTATGACATCATCAGAGTGCGGTGGATGGCTTTATAGAAGTCTGGTCAGAAGCAGTGCATTATGACATCATCAGAGTGCGGTGGATGGCTTTATAGAAGTCTGGTCAGAAGCAGTGCATTATGACATCATCAGAGTGCGGTGGATGGCTTTATAGAAGTCTGATCAGAAGCAGTTTATGACATCATCAGAGTGCGGTGGATGGCTTTATAGAAGTCTGGTCAGAAGCAGTGTATTATGACATCATCAGAGTGCGGTGGATGGCTTTATAGAAGTCTGGAGAAGCAGTGTATTATGACATCATCAGAGTGCGGTGGATGGCTTTATAGAAGTCTGGTCAGAAGCAGTGTATTACACATCATCATGACATCTGGTCAGAAGCAGTGTATTACAGAGTGCGGTGGATGGCTTTATAGAAGTCTGGTCAGAAGCAGTGTCTTATGACATCATCAGAGTGCGGTGGATGGCTTTATAGAAGTCTGGTCAGAAGCAGTGCATTATGACATCATCAGAGTGCGGTATCAAACATCTCCAATCGGATGGCTTTATAGAAGTCTGGTCAGAAGCAGTGCATTATGACATCATCAGAGTGCGGTGGATGGCTTTATAAAAGTCTGGTCAGAAGCAGTGTCTTATGACATCATCAGAGTGCGGTGGATGGCTTTATAGAAGTCTGGTCAGAAGCAGTGTATTACGACATCATCAGAGTGCGGTGGATGGCTTTATAGAAGTCTGGTCAGAAGCAGTGCATTACGACATCATCAGAGTGCGGTGGATGGCTTTATAGAAGTCTGGTCAGAAGCAGTGCATTATGACATCATCAGAGTGCGGTGGATGGCTTTATAGAAGTCTGGTCAGAAGCAGTGCATTATGACATCATCAGAGTGCGGTGGATGGCTTTATAGAAGTCTGGTCAGAAGCAGTGCATTACGACATCATCAGAGTGCGGTGGATGGCTTTATAGAAGTCTGGTCAGAAGCAGTGTCTTATGACATCATCAGAGTGCGGTGGATGGCTTTATAGAAGTCTGGTCAGAAGCAGTGTCTTATGACATCATCAGAGTGCGGTGGATGGCTTTATAGAAGTCTGGTCAGAAGCAGTGTCTTATGACTTCATCTCCATAATATCACTATTTTTTTAAACAAGCCATAGAAAGATGGTTGCAATTTCAGTTGAATCCACCAGAAAATACCAAATGAATATTGCAAGGAATACTGTATACTGAACAAAAATATAAACGCAACATGCAACAATTTCAAATATTTTTTACCAGTTTACAGTTCATAGAAGGAAATCAGTCTATTGAAATAATTTAATTAGGTTCTAATTTATGGAAGTCACATGACTGGGAATACAGATTTCCATCTGTTGGTCACAGAAACCTTCACAAAAACGTAGAGGAGTGCATCAGAAAACCAGTCAGTATCTGGTGTGACCATGATTTGCCTCATGGAGCGTGACAGATCTCGTTCACATAGAGTTGATCAGGCTGTTTGATTGTTGCCTGTGGAATGTTGTTCCACTCCTCTTCAAATGGCTGTGTGAAGTTGCTGAATATTGGCTCAGGACCTCAAAACATGCTGTTGTACACGTCGATCCATTGTCGCAACCCCTATTACCAGCCTGTTCAACCTCTCTTTCATATCGTCTGAGATCCCCAAGGATTGGAAAGCTGCCGCAGTCATCCCCCTCTTCAAAGGGGGAGACACCTGGACCCAAACTGTTACAGACCTATATCCATCCTGCCCTGCCTATCTAAGGTCTTCGAAAGCCAAGTCAACAAACAGGTCACTGACCATCTCGAATCCCACCGTACCTTCTCCGCTGTGAAATCTGGTTTCCGAGCAGCTCAGTGCACCTCAGCCACGCTCAAGGTACTAAACAATATCATAACCGCCATCGATAAAAGACAGTACTGTGCAGCCGTCTTCATCGACCTTGCCAAGGCTTTTCTGTCAATCACCATATTCTTATCGGCAGACTAAGTAGCCTCGGTTTTTCCGATGACTGCCTTGCCTGGTTCACCAACTACTTTGCAGACAGAGTTCAGTGTGTCAAATCGGAGGGCATGCTGTCCGGTCCTCTGGCAGTCTCTATGGAGGTGCCACAGGGTTCAATCCTCGGTCTGTCTCGTTTCTCTGTATATATCAATGATATTGCTCTTGCTACGGGCGATTCCCTGATCCACCTCTACGCAGACGACACCATTCTATATACATCCGGCCCATCCTTGGACACTGTGCTATCTAACCTCCAAACGAGCTTCAATGCCATACAACACTCCTTCCGTGGCCTCCAACTGCTCTTAAACGCTAGTAAAAACCAAATGCATGCGTTTCAACCGTTCGCTGCCTGCACCCGCACGCCTGACCAGCATCACCACCCTGGATGGTTCCGACCTTGAATATATGGACATCTATAAGTACCTAGGTGTCTGGCTAGACTGTAAACTCTCCTTCCAGACTCATATCAAACATCTCCAATCGAAAATAAAATCTAGAGTCGGCTTTCTATTCTGCAACAAAGCCTCCTTCACTCACGCCTCCAAACTTACCCTAGTAAAACTAACTATCCTACCGATCCTCGACTTCGGCGATGTCATCTACAAAATTGCTTCCAACACTACTCAGCAAACTGGATGCAGTTTATCACAGTGCCATCCGTTTTGTCACTAAAGCATCTTATACCACCCACCACTGCGACCTGTATGCTCTAGTCGGCTGGCCCTCGCTACATATTCGTCGCCAGACCCGCTGGCTCCAGGTCATCTACAAGTCCATGCTAGGTAAAGCTCCGCCTTATCTCAGTTCACTGGTCACGATGGCAACACCCATCCGTAGCACGCGCTCCAGCAGGTGTATCTCACTGATCATCCCTAAAGAGAAAGGCCATAATGTATTATTCCAGCCCAGGTGCAATTGAGATCTTGGCTACAAGATGGCAGCAGTGTATGTGCAAAGTTTAAGTCTGATCCAATGAACCATTGCATTTCTGTTCAAAATGTTGTATCAAGACTGCCCCCATGTGCCAGCCTGTTCAACCTCTCTTTCATATCGTCTGAGATCCCCAAGGATTGTAAAGCTGCCGCAGTCATCCCCCTCTTCAAAGGGGGAGACACCCTTGTTACAGACCTATATCCACCCTGCCCTGCCTATCAAAGGTCATGTTCAAAACTGTGCACTCTTCTCAAAAAACTACTTCACTCTAATAGCTCATGTAAATTGGACAGTGCAGTTAGATGAACAAGATTTTAAGATTTCTGCCAATATCCGATATGTCTCTGTCCTGAGAAATGTTCTTGTTACTTACAACCTCATGCTAATCACATTAGCCTACATTAGCTCAACCGTCCCGTGGAAGGGACACCGATCCTGAAGTGGTTTTAACAACACGATCAGCAAGGCAGGTCCTACAGGCCCTAGTTTTGTCACACCTTGACTACTGTTTAGTCTTGAGGTCAGGTGCCACAAAAAAGGACTTAGGAAAATTGCAATTGGCTCAGGACAGGGAAGCACGGCTGGCCCTCAGGACAGGGCAGCACGGCTGGCCCTCAGGACAGGGCAGCACGGCTGGCTCTCAGGACAGGGCAGCACGGCTGGCCCTCAGGACATGGCCCTCAGGACAGGGCAGCACGGCTGGCCCTCAGGACAGGGCTGCACGGCTGGCCCTCAGGACAGGGAAGCACGGCTGGCCCTCAGGACAGGGAAGCACGGCTGGCCCTCAGGACAGGGAAGCACGGCTGGCCCTCAGGACAGGGCAGCACGGCTGGCCCTCAGGATGTACACAGAGACCTAATATTAATAACATGCATGTCAATCAGGAAAGATTGACTTCATCACTACTTGTATTTATGAGAGGTATTGACATGTTGAATGCACTGAGCTGTCTGTCTAAACTACTGGCACACAGCTCAGACACCCATGCATACCCCACAATACATGCCACCAGAGGTCTCTTCACTATCCCCAAGTCCAGATCAGACTATGGGAGGCACACGGTACCACATAGAGCCATGACTACATGGAACTCCATTCCACAGTACTACATAGAGCCATGACTACATGGAACTCCATTCCACAGTACTACATAGAGCCATGACTACATGGAACTCTATTCCACAGTACTCCATAGAGCCATGACTACATGGAACTCCATTCCACAGTACTACATAGAGCCATGACTACATGGAACTCCATTCCACAGTACTACATAGAGCCATGACTATATGGAACTCCATTCCACAGTACTACATAGAGCCATGACCACATGGAACTCTATTCCACAGTACTACATAGAGCCATGACTACATGGAACTCTATTCCACAGTACTACATAGAGCCATGACTACATGGAACTCTATTCCACAGTACCACATAGAGCCATGACTACATGGAACTCTATTCCACAGTACTACATAGAGCCATGACTACATGGAACTCTATTCCACAGTACTACATAGAGCCATGACTACATGGAACTCTATTCCACAGTACTACATAGAGCCATGACTACATGGAACTCTATTCCACATCAGGTAACTGACACAAGCAGTAAAATGAGATTTAAAAAACAGACAACAAAAGAAACATTTGGAACAGCGGGGACTGTGAACACACACACACACACACACACACACACACACACACACACACACACACACACACACACACACACACACACACACACACACACACACACACACACACACACACACACACACACACACACACACACACACACACACACATGGATGTAGTACTGTAGATATGTGGTAGTGGAGGAGTAAGGGCCTGAGGACACACAGTGTGTTGTGAATGTATTGTAATGTTTTTAAAATTGCATAAACTGCCTTAATTTAGCTGGACCCCAGGAAGAGTAGCTGCTGCTTTGGCAACAGTTACTGGAGATTCATAATAAATACAAACTAAACCCCACGACACAACAACAAACCCTCACTATAGTCAGTATGTCAGGCCATGTGGGACTAAACTAGACCCCACAACAACAAACCCTCACTATAGTCAGTATGTCAGGCCATGTGGGACTAAACTAGACAACACAACAACAAACCCTCACTATAGTCAGTATGACCACAGGCCATGTCCACTAAACTAGACCAACACAACAACAAACCCTCACTATAGTCAGTATGTTAGCCATGAGACTAAACTAGACCCCACAACAACAACCCTCACTATAGTCAGTATGTTAGGCCATGTGAGACTAAACTAGACCCACAACAACAAACCCTCACTATAGTCAGTATGTCAGGCCATGTGACTAAACTAGACCCCACAACAACAAACCCTCACTATAGTCAGTATGTTAGGCCATGTGAGGACTAAACTGAACAACAACAAACCCTCTCAGTATGTTAGGCCATGTGAGACTAAACTAGACCCCACAACAACAAACCCTCACTACATGGAGTATTCCAATCAATGTGACTAAACTAGACCCCACGACACAACAACAAACCCTCACTATAGTCAGTATGTTAGGCCATGTGGGACTAAACTAGACCCCACAACAACAAACTCTCACTATAGTCAGTATGTCAGGCCATGTGAGACTAAACTAGACCCCACAACAACAAACCCTCACTATAGTCAGTATGTCAGGCCATGTGGGACTAAACTAGACCCCACGACACAACAACAAACCCTCACTATAGTCAGTATGTTAATTCATGTGGGACTAAACTAGACCCCACAACAACAAACCCTCACTATAGTCAGTATGTTAATTCATGTGGGACTAAACTAGACCCCACAACAACAAACCCTCACTATAGTCAGTATGTCAGGCCATGTGGGACTAAACTAGACCCCACAACAACAAACCCTCACTATAGTCAGTATGTTAGGCCATGTGGGACTAAACTAGACCCCACAACAACAAACCCTCACTATAGTCAGTATGTCAGGCCATGTGGGACTAAACTAGACCCCACAACAACAAACCCTCACTATAGTCAGTATGTTAGGCCATGTGGGACTAAACTAGACCCCACGACACAACAACAAACCCTCACTATAGTCAGTATGTTAGGCCATGTGGGACTAAACTAGACCCCACGACACAACAACAAACCCTCACTATAGTCAGTATGTCAGGCCATGTGGGACTAAACTAGACCCCACAACAACAAACCCTCACTATAGTCAGTATGTCAGGCCATGTGGGACTAAACTAGACCCCACAACAACAAACCCTCACTATAGTCAGTATGTTAGGCCATGTGGGACTAAACTAGACCCCACAACAACAAACCCTCACTATAGTCAGTATGTTAGGCCATGTGGGACTAAACTAGACCCCACAACACAACAACAAACCCTCACTATAGTCAGTATGTCAGGCCATGTGGGACTAAACTAGACCCCACAACAACAAACCCTCACTATAGTCAGTATGTTAGGCCATGTGGGACTAAACTAGACCCCACAACAACAAACCCTCACTATAGTCAGTATGTTAGGCCATGTGGGACTAAACTAGACCCCACAACAACAAACCCTCACTATAGTCAGTATGTCAGGCCATGTGGGACTAAACTAGACCCCACAACAACAAACCCTCACTATAGTCAGTATGTCAGGCCATGTGGGACTAAACTAGACCCCACAACACAACAACAAACCCTCACTATAGTCAGTATGTTAGGCCATGTGAGACTAAACTAGACCCCACAACAACAAACCCTCACTATAGTCAGTATGTTAATTCATGTGGGACTAAACTAGACCCCACAACAACAAACCCTCACTATAGTCAGTATGTTAATTCATGTGGGACTAAACTAGACCCCACAACACAACAACAAACCCTCACTATAGTCAGTATGTCAGGCCATGTGGGACTAAACTAGACCCCACGACACAACAACAAACCCTCACTATAGTCAGTATGTTAGGCCATGTGGGACTAAACTAGACCCCACGACAACAAACCCTCACTATAGTCAGTATGTCAGGCCATGTGGGACTAAACTAGACCCCACAACACAACAACAAACCCTCACTATAGTCAGTAACATACACTGACAGATGCACTTGTGTCCTCAACACCGGGCAGAGCAGCCTACTGTGCAGCAGGTTAGGTGGTGCTACATGAATACAGAACGAGTCCATACTACCGACTGCTGCTTTGTCTCCTGGGCTGTTCAAAACGGCACCCTGCTCCCTATTAAGTGTACTAGGTTTGAACAGAGCCTTATGGGGCCTGAGTTAAAAGTAGTGCACTTAAAATAGGGAATATGGGTGCCGTTTGGGAGCCAGGCGTGACGTCTCTCCCTACCGGCTCGCAGCCACGTTGTTTTAGACTAACAGCCGTAAACTAGAGTGACAGCGCTGAGATCTCTGCTCGAGGCCATCAGCTTGGCTCTCATGTTGACACAGCATCCTCACTCATATCCCGGGTGGGGACAGGACCCCCCACACACATACAGTCATGTTGACACAGCATCCTCACTCATATCCCGGGTGGCGACAGGACACTGCCCCCCACACACACACACAGTCATGTTGACACACACACTCATATCCCGGGTGGGGACAGGACCCCACACACACACACAGTCATGTTGACACAGCATCCTCACTCATATCCCGGGTGGCGACAGGACACACACACACACACACAGTCATGTTGACACAGCATCCTCACTCATATCCCGGGTGGCGACAGGACACTGCCCCCCACACACACACAGTCATGTTGACACAGCATCTACACCCGGGTGGCATATCCCGGTCATGGCGCATCACTCATATCCCGGGGACACTGCCCCCCCACACACACAGTCATGTTGACACAGCATTCACTATATCCCGGTACAGACCACAGCATCATGTTGACAGCATCATATCCCGGGTGGGCGACAGGACACTGCCCCCCCACACACACACAGTCATCACAGCATCTACACTCATATCCCGGGTGGCGACAGGACACTCTCACTCATATCCCAGGCCCCCCCCCCACACACACACACAGTCATGTTGACACAGCATCTTCATGTCCCAGGGGCTACAGGCACTGGGAAGCTAGTTGGTAATGACTGCTGTGACTGATGCTGCAGAAAGAGGCTTCCCATCCCTCAATGAGATATCAGGCTAACACTCAGCTAACACACACACACACACACACACACACACACACACACACACACACACACACACACACACACACACACACACACACACACACACACACACACACACACACACACACACACTCCATGAGATAGGCTAACGCTAGCCAACACACACACACTCCTCCTGAGATGTCAGTTAACGCTAGCCAACACACACACACACACACACACACAC